>NC_086098.1:14071023-14231023 GCF_963921235.1 Mobula hypostoma
CTATGCTCTGAGGATATGTAGATCTTAGGATCCAAGTTCATAACTCCTTGAAACTGGATACACAGGCCAAGAAAGTGGTTAAGAAGGCTTATGGAATGCTTGCTTTGAGTTGTGGCATTGAGTTCAAAATCAGGAGGTTATGTTGTAACTTTATAAAACTCTGCTTAGGCCACATCTGAAGTATTGCACAAGGTTCTGATTGCCCCACTATAGGAAGGATGGCGAGGCTTTGGAGAGGGTGCAGGTTTACCAGGAAGCTGCCTGGTTTAGAGGGCATGTGCTATCACGAGACGCTGGATAAACTTGGGTTGTTTACTCTCGAGTGCCGGAGGCTGAGAGGAGATCTGATAGAGGTTCACAGGATTGTGAGAGGCATAGATAGAGTGGACAAAGAGCATCAGTCTCCTAAGGTTGAAATGTGAGAAGGGGTAGGTTTAAAGGGGATGTGAGAGGTAAGCTTTTTACTCAGAGAGTAGCGGATGCCTGGAATGCGTTGATTGTGTAGTGGTAGAGGCAAATACATCAGAGACCGTTCAGAGACGTTTGGATGGGCACCTGGATGTAAGGAAGATGGATGGATATGGACATGGTGTAGGTAGGAAGGATTAGTGTTTGGGTGTTTTTGATTTGCTTTTTAGCTGGTTCAGCACAGCATTGTGGGTTGATGGCCTGTTCCTGTACTGTACTGTTCTATGTTCGATGTACGAGCAACTGGTACATGTCACAAGTCCTGGTTATGCGACCACTGACACCAGGCAGACAAACACTGAAGAGTATTGATAATGGCTGGAGTCACCTGTTTTGTAAAGACAATGCTCAGAAGAAGGAAATGGCAAACCACTTCTGTAGAAAAATTTGCCAAGAGCAATCATGGTCACAGAAAGACCATGATGGCCTACATCATACAAGCATGGCACATAATGAGTGAACAATTTAATTCAATAGGTATAGAGAAAAAATCACGTATGCCCGTGGTATTAAACCTGATTCTGATCTATACACCACACAATAAAACCTGGTATAAAATAACTCAAGTTCTGTAACAATAAAATGTTAATAACATAGAAACATAGAAACATAGAAAATAGGTGCAGGAGTAGGCCATTCGGCCCTTCGAGCCTGCACCGCCATTTATCATGATCATGGCTGATCATCCAACTCAGAACCCAGCCTTCCCTCCATACCCCCTGACCCCTGTAGCCACAAGGGCCATATCTAACTCCCTCTTAAACATAGCCAATGAACTGGCCTCAACAGTTTGCTGTGGCAGAGAATTCCACAGATTCACCACTCTCTGTGTGAAGAAGTTTTTCCTAATCTCGGTCCTAAAAGGCTTCCCCTCTATCCTCAAACTGTGACCCCTCATTCTGGACCTCCCCAACATCGGGAACAATCTTCCCGCATCTAGCCTGTCCAATCCCTTTAGGATCTTATACGTTTCAATCAGATCCCCCCTCAATCTTCTAAATTCCAACGAGTACAAGCCCAGTTCATCCAGTCTTTCTTCATATGAAAGACCTGCCATCCCAGGAGTCAATCTGGTGAACCTTCTTTGTACTCCCTCTATGGCAAGGATATCTTTCCTCAGATTAGGGGACCAAAACTGCACACAATACTCCAGGTGTGGTCTCACCAAGGCCTTGTACAACTGCAGTAGTACCCCCCTGCTCCTGTACTCGAATCCTCTCGCTATAAATGCCAGCATACCGTTCGCCTTTTTCACCGCCTGCTGTACCTGCATGCCCACTTTCAATGACTGGTGTATAATGACACCCAGGTCTCCTTGCACCTCCCCTTTTCCTAATCGGCCACCATTCAGATAATAATCTGTTTTCCTATTTTTGCCACCAAAGTGGATAACTTCACATTTATCGACATTAAATTGCATCTGCCATGAGTTTGCCCATTCACCCAACCTATCCAAGTCACCCTGCATCCTCTTAGCATCCTCCTCACTGCTAACACTGCCACCCAGCTTCGTGTCATCCGCAAACTTGGAGATGCTGCATTTAATTCCCTCATCCAAGTCATTAATATATATTGTAAACAACTGGGGTCCCAGCACTGAGCCTTGCGGTACCCCACTAGTCACCGCCTGCCATTCTGAAAAGGTCCCGTTTATTCCCATTCTTTGCTTCCTGTCTGCTAACCAATTCTCCACTTCATATTAGTTTTATGAGGTATTGAATTTTCTTTCTGTGTCCTTTGAATATCTGATGTGTAATGATGGTATATCCAGAAAGCTGATTGAAAAGCAAATACCATGAGACCACTGCTATTCAAGTGTGGATTTGATAATTATAGGCGAACCACCTTTTACTATCTTTGTTAACATTTAACTGGTACAAAGCTGTTGTTTCTGCCAGTGCTACAAGTTTAGAATATGGCAAATGTATACATGCAATGTATGTTCATGGTTTTCTGTTGCTGTAGCCCATCCACTTCAAGGTTTGAAGTGTTGTCAATTCAGAGATGCTGTTCTGCATATCACTGTTGTAATGCGTGATTATTTGAGTTACTATCACTTTCCTGTCGGTTTGAACCAATCTGGCCATTCTCCTCTGATCTCCAACTTTAACAAGGTGCTTTAACTCTCAGAGCTGCCACACACTGGCTGTTTTTTTTTGTTTTTCACACCATTCTCTGTAAACTCTATAGACGGTTGTGCTTGAAAATCAGCAGTTTTTGAGATACTCAAACCACCCCATCTGGCAGCAACAATCATTCCATGGTCAAAGTCACTGAGGCTACATCCACACTAGACCGGATAAATCCATAACTGAAGCTTTTTCTCTTTGTTTTGACCCGCCGTCCACGCTGAAACGACGTTTTCCTCCCCCGAAAACAGAGCTTTTCTAAAACACTCTTCAGAGTGTTTAAATCCAAAATGCCGGTTGGCCATTGTAGTCTGTACGGGGTAACCGGCTAATTTTAAAAACACTGTCATGACGTGCCGGAACTTATGGTGGCAACAGCGTGGCATTATTTCATTGTTTTCTTGAACACAACCTCCAACACCACAACAACAATATCTGACGATAGATGTGTTACATCCTAATGTAACATTGTATGGAAATACGAGATAACACTGATGCAGACATGTTTTATACATTTAACAAGGTGCTTTATTAATGTATTGCTTGTGCAAGCATTCAATAGATGCAATTGTCAGTTTTGCCCAGTAAATTGTTTTATTGCACATGTTAAATACAGCAAAATAATACACAAAGACATGGCAAAAGTAAAGGCAAACAAATGAGGTAACAGCAAATTTCACTTTTGCCCAGTAATAAGCCTTATTGCATTTAGTTTTAGCTGTTGTCCCTTTCATCGGCGAAGAGACTATGGGTGTAGGAAATGTTTCTGGACAAACGCGCACCAAGTCTTTCGTTTGGCAATTTCTTTTTAAGTTTTCCTGGTCTGTAACTGGACAAACGCGCACCAAGTATACTGTTCCCTCTTCGCTTGTTTTCTGTGTGTCCTGCGCATGCCCAGTAGGAGGAGATTCGCCCAAATATCCATTTTAATGTGAACGGAGGTACTTTCAAAAATGCCTGGTGTGGACGCCTATCGTTTTTACGCGAAACAGGCGTTTTCAAAATTATCGGGTCTGGTTTGGACGTAGCCTTAGATCCCATTTCTTTCCCATACTGATTTTGGGTCGAAGCAACGACGGAACCTCTTGGATAGGTATATGGATCAGAAGTGTATGGAGGACTATTTTCCACGTGCAGTAAATGGTTTGGCACAGACTAGATGGGCCAAAGGGGCTATTTCTGTGCCATAGTTTTCTATGAATCTATGTGTACCTGCTTTAATGCATTGAGTTGCTGCCACATGATTGGCAGTTTAGATATTTGCATTAACAAGCAGGTGTACAGGTGAAATACATACAAAATGTTGGAGGAACTCAGCAGGCCAGGCAGCATCTATGGAAAGGGATAAACAGTCAATGTTTCGTACAGAGACCCTTCATCAGGATTTTTACCTTAGATTTCCAGCAAATTCTACCTGTGCAGTGACAAAGGCTATGTGCACGGGAGCATTTCAATTACAGCGCGGCCTCGAAGCCCACAGCATAGAGAGGAATAGTGCTCATAACCTTCCAACATCTGTCAGCACCGCTAACTCTGGTATCAGTCAATCTTGAAGCATAGAACATAGAACAGTACAGCACAGTGCAAACCCTTCGGCCCACAATGTTCTGCCTACCCTTAAACCCTGCCTCTCATATAAACCCCCACCTTAAATTCCTCCATATACCTGACTAGTAGTCTCTTAAATTAAGCCACTCAGGGACTTGTGCTAACATTATTTTATGTCTCTATGTGTTGGATCGTAACTATATGTGCAGTATGTGACTATATGTACTGTGTTTCGCACCTTGGCCCTAGAGGAACAATGTTTCATTTAGCTGTGTACATGTGTATGACTGAATAACAATAAACTTGAACTTCATCCGCCCTGAGTTTCTTACTACTCTCTCTGGCAGTAAGTTAAAACTAAAATCTATGTTGCTACTAACAGCGTATCATTGAGTTTAGCCCTTTGAATCTGGAAATGAAAATAGAGACAATGTAGAAGTGTTAACTGAGACTCACGGCATGGGGTGGACTGTGGCGTAGTGGTCAGCATATCCCTGTAGAGCACCAGCAATTAGTGGTCGAGGTTCACTTCCTCCCACCACCTGTAAGGAGTTTGTATGTTCTCCCTGTGTCCATGTAGGTTTCCTCTGGGTGCTCCAGTGTCCTCCCACTTTCCAAAGATGTACAGTTAGGGTTAGTGAGTTGCGGGCATGTTACATTTGCATCAGAATTTGCGGTGACACTTAAAGGCGGGCCCCAACACAATGCTCGCTGATTTGATCTGATGCAAAAGCGCATTTGTCCGTATGCTTCAGTGTACATTTGACAAATAAAGCTAATCTTGATCTTTATCTAATGATATAACTTTTTACCAAAAATAGATTTGCTTCATAAAAATATATAGTGATGAATTAAATGATGATGTTGATTTTATTCCTACTGCATAAAGTTGAGAGGCCAGGTCAATGAATACACCAGAGGATTTTATGAAGGTTGGTAACAAGAAAGCTGAATTAACAGGTACCTCATCTTAGCGCTGCAGTTAGCGTGACGCTATTACAGCTTGGGGTGTCGGAGTTTGGGTTTCAATTCCAATGTCATCTGCAAGGAATCCGTATGTCCTCCTGGTGGAATACATGGATTTTCTCTGGGTGCTCTGGTTTCCTCCCACGGCTGAAAGGCATACCGGTTAGAAGGTTACTTGGTTATTGTAAATTGTCCAGTTGTTAGGCCAGAGTTAAATTAGGGGTTGCTGGTGGCAGGCTCGAAGAGCCGAAGGGCCTGTTCCACGCTGTATCTCAATAAGTAATCTTCCCAGAGGTTTCTGGTGCAAGAGTTAATGGACAGCATAGTAATTTCCTCCTAAACCTCTTTGCCTTCTTCTTTAAGATACTTTTCAGCCCTACCTTGTTAAATAAACAAGTTATAGGAGGTGCAAGGAATGTTTTAATATTTTAGGTTTTAATACATAAAATCTATGCCCAAGTCTTTTAGTTTAGTTGATTAATTTTGTTTTTCTTTGGGGATGGCATTTGCTTTTTTTTTTGTTTTGTTTTTTTTTCTTTTTCATGATTTTTTTCCAGTTTTTTTTTGCTTTGTATTATTCATTGTTAGTTCTACATGTTTGGGAGCTTTGTTAATTTACACTATTTGGTTTTGCAATTACTTTTTTTAAGTGTAACAATATATCTCCTACTATTTGTATTATTGCTATGTTTTGTTTCTATATTTTGAAATTAATAAAAAGATTGAAAAAGAAAGAAAGATAAAATGTACTATACAAAAACATGTTGTTGATTGAGTCATGGAAAAAAGTCCATATTATATAAAGCATTGGTGAGGCCTAACTTGGTGCGGTGTTTGTGAACTACCTACAGGAAAAATGTAAATAAGGTAGAAAGAGTACAGAGAAAATCTGTACTTGGGACTGGAGGACCTGAGTTATATGGGAAGATTGAGTAGGTTAGAATGTCATTTCCTAGAACGCAGAAAATTGAGAGATTTGACAGAGGTAAACAGAATTCCGTGTTGTGTCAGGACCAACAATGAGGTCCTGGCCCGCGCCAGATACCCAGCCTCTTCACCCTGCTCCAACAACGCCATCTCCGCTGACTGGGCCACGTACACCGCATGGCAGACAGGAGGATCCTGAAGGACCTGCTGTACGGGGAACTTGCCTCCGACAAGAGAGCACAAGGGTGGCCCCATCTTTGTTTCAAAGGCGTTTGCAAGAGAGACATGAAGTCACTGAACATGAACATCGAGAGGTGGGAGGACATCGCAAGCGATCACTCTCACTGGAGGCTGGAACTACGCAGAGGTCTAAAATGAGGAGAAGAGAAGCTGAGGCTTGCTGCTGAAGAAAAGCTCACTCGTTGGAAAAACAGCACCGAGACAACACTGGAGGACAGCGCCTTCAAGTGCAGTCGCTGCAGCCGAGACTGTCACTCCCGTGTGGGCCTCTATAGCCACAACAGATGCTGCTCTAACACAGACTGAAGCAAGAATTTCCAGGCGCAGATCCATGGTCTCGCGAGACCAACAGATGCCGCCAAACAGAATTATGACGGGTATAGATAGGGTGAATGCAAGGAGGCTTTTTCCACTGGGGTTTAAGGAGAATGTGAGGGGAATCTTCATCTCTCAGAGGGTCGTGAGAGTGTGGCGGGAGTAGCAAGTGCAAGTGGTGGATGCAATTTCGATTTCAATGCTTCAGAGAAGTTTGTATAGTTACACTGATGTTCCCATGGGAATGGGGTATGGGGGTACTATGGTCTCAGGGCAGGTTAATGGAACGAGGCAGTTTAAATGGTTCAGCATGGACTAGATGATCCGAAGTGCCCTTGTTTGTGCTGTGGTTTTCTATGTCTCTATGTTGCATTGAGGTGTTTGCAGAGCATAACTCACTTTATGTGAAATTCTTAACATAGTTTCATTTAACAAAGAATTTTCAAGTCATTGTTTCCTTTAATACTTTTCAGAAATAGCCATTTTAATGTAGGTATATGATGCAACTATTTTGTAGATATTTTGTTCATATATTTTTTTAAATAAGTAAACCAATTCAATTTGACTTTCAGAACGTTGAAAGTCTCTCTTTTTTAAACTTTTGAGACACTGAAGTTGAATGAATCCTGTAAATGTTCCTCCGAAGTAAAATGAAAATGAATTTATACTGCTGCACTATTCTACGTAATAACAGGGAATTTGGTTGGAGAAAATTGGAAATCATTACCCAGAAAACATTATATATGTTATTTTGTAGTCAATTTAGATTACATTGTAATGGAAAATTATAGACCGGATATGGAGAAGCCACAGAAAACACTGAGATGTGTTACTATTTTAAAATGATTTCTTAAAATTGCTCTAAAACCGGCTTGCTCATCAATTGCTTATAAAGAAAATCTCAGCATAATAATTATTTTTAAAAGGCATCTGCATTCATGCATGTTATTAAAACTAGTGGACTGTAAGCACTGTAGAAGGAATTGATGCAACATTAAAATGGCAATGTCTGTCTAAGCAATAGAGAAACATCAGCAACTCTGGTAAGAAAGGTGGAGAGTGGCTTTCCTCCATGACTCAATAGATGCTCAAGTTCAAAGCAAACTTTCTCGTTGTAATTTACTTTTAATGAACAGAGGCACGTTCATTTAATCTATCAAGCCTCTTAACCAATTACATTGCACATTACACCTGCTAAAGGTGCAATAAACACAAGTAACATACATCAAATAAATTGTCGGATATTCTTTTAGTCACTTAAACTAGTTATTTATCAGTAAAATTAATATTATGAGCTATATGCAGCAGTTTATCTTCTGAATTATTTTCTTTTACCCTGGCTTTGATTTGAATAATAAGGACTGTTTTATTTTCTAAATACATTCTTTCTAGTAAAATTTGTGCAAAATGGAAATAACTTGGAAAATTGTGGTTGATGGTTAGGTTGAGTTGTTCTCTGATCTTGGCAATCCATTCGCAAACATTTTGTCACCATATGAGGAGACGTCATCACTACACTGTTCACTTGTGGTGTGTCCTCCGAAAGCTTGGCTTTTATATACTTATCAATTAGTTGATTGGTCGTCATTTCGGGACCCCAGTGGTGATGTAGGGAGGGGGTCCCGTCGCCGATTGGTTGTGTGGTGAACTCATGCATTGTCTGGAATTTGCGCCTCTCTCAATCTTCACAGGTAGAGACCAGGGAGAGTTGGGCAGGCTGCTTCACAGCCAGTTTACGTTCATAGATCCTTGTGGATAGCTTTCTCCCAGAATGGCTGATTGTCATATTTGCTGCAGTCCCTGCACTGGATTTTGCAGACCACATTGGCCTTGTCCAACATCTTGGTTTGTCCTTTCGGTCTGCTCGATGTTGCTGGTGGTTTATGTGCAACTGAAATTTTATGCTCTTGGAGCAGTTGGGCTGTTTTTTCTGAGATATTTCAAGTGTATGGAAGGACAACCTGTCTGGTCGCTTCTTGGTTGTTGCATTGTTGACCTCATAGGCATCTTTGTATGAAATTACGTGGGTATCCGTTTTGTGCGAATAATTTGAAGAGATGTTTCTCCCCTTTATCCTTTAGCTCCTCCATGCCACAGTGTGTCTCTGCTCTTCAGAGCAAAGTTTTGATACAGCTCTTCTTGTGTGCATTTGGATGGTTACTGTAATAGTTTAGGATCTGATCTGAATGTGTTCCCTTACGATAAACAGGTGTTTCTAAAGTGCCATCATTGTTCCTACGCATAAACCAACAGCAACATTGAGGAGACCTAAAGAACAAACCAAGCAGTTTGACAAGGCCAATGTGGTCTACAAAATCTAATTCAGTGACTGTAGCAAATATTACATCAGCCAAACTGGGAACCCTTTGATTGGAGAGCCTGATAGTTGAGGGTTAACAACTGTTGCTGAAGCTGGTGTCATGAGTCCTGAGGCTCCTGAACCTGATGGCAGCAGCAAAAAGAAAGTATGGGCTGGGTGGTGGGAGGTCTGGTTGATGGACGCTGCTTTCCTGCAACAATTCTTCATGTAGATATGCTCAATGGGATGGGAAGAGCTTTAGCCGTGACGGACTGTGTCATATCCACTATTTTTGTAGGATTTTACAATCAAGGTCATTGGTGTTTCCATACCGGGCTGTGATACAGCCAATATCTATACTCTCCACTACACATCTATAGAATTGCGTCAAAGTTTTAGATGTCATGTTGAATCTTCACAAACTTGTGGAGAAGTAGAGGCACTGCCGTGCTTTTCTCGTAATTGCACTTACAAGCTGGGGCCAGGACCGATCCTCTGAAATGATAACACTGAGAAATTAAAAGTTGCTGATCCTCTCCAGCTCTGATCTCCAATAAGGATTGGCTCATGGATGTCCGGTGTCCTCCTCCTGAAGTCAGTAATCATCTCTTTGGTCTTGCTAACATTAAGGAAGAGGTTGTTGTTATGACACCACTCAGCTAGATTGTCAATCTCCCTCCAATATGCTGATTCATCACCACCTTTGATTTGGCCTGTGGCAGTGGTGTTGTCAGCAAACTTACGTATGACACAGGAGCTGTGCTTAGCCACACAGTCATAAGTGCTAAGGGAGTAGAGCAGGTGACTGAGCACACAGCCTTGTGGTGCACCTGTGCTTATGGAGATTGTGGAAGAGATGATGTTGCTAATCTGAACTGACTGGGGTTTGCAAGTGAGAAAATCAAGGATCCAATTGCACAAGAAAGTATTGAGCCCAAGGTCTTGACGCTTATTGATTAGATTCAAGGGGATGTTAGTATTGAAAGCCAACCATACATCCAAAAGTACATACATCCTGATATTTGCACCCTTGCTGTTAAGATGTTCCAGGGTTGAGTGAAGAGCCAATGAAATGGCATCTGCTGTGGAGTTTTTGTGCTGATAGACAAATGGGAGTGGCTCCACGTCACTTCTCATGCAGGGGTTGATATGTTTCCTCAACAAACCCTCAAAGCACTTCAACTCTGATTGCAAGTGCTACTGTGTGATAATCATTGAGGCATGTTACCATGGTCTTCTTAGACTCTGGTATCATTGAAGCCTGCTTAAAGCAGGTGGGTACCTCAGACTGCTGAAGTGAGAGATTAAAGATCTCAGTGAACACTCCAGCCAGTTTTCTTCACTAATGCTTTTTCACTTTAAGCACATCAAGCAGATCTTCTGCTCATGGAACTTAAGATCGTCCAATCAGTTACCAAAACCTACTGTTCATTCCAGATATCTTCCAGAGAATGAACTTGCCAAAAAATGTTCAAAGGTACATTTTAATGTCAGAGAAATATATACAATATACATCCTGAAATGCTTTTTCTTCACAAACATCCACGAAAACAGAGAAGCGCCCCAAAGAATGAACGACAGTTAAGTGTGAGAACCCCACAGTCCCGCCCCAGCTCCCCCCTCCCATGCGTAAGCGGCAGCAAGCAACGATCCCCCCTCCTCCCATCAGCAAAAAAATCGCACATCGGTACCGTCACCGAGCCCAAGCACGTGCTAAGCAATAGCAAAGACACAGATCAAAGTTACCCAAAAGGCTTTGCATTTCATCCGACATTCAACGAACCACAGGTTCTCTCTCTCCCGAATAAGGGAGAGGGAAGTGTCCCCCCATTTTCACAGCCAGCAGGAGACATAACAACAGCCTGCTGGTTTACGATGTTAAAAGTCCATTTTGTCGCCTATTTTGAGCTCCGTTTCCAAAGATCACAAAGACCTTGGGTCTTTGGGCCCACAGCGAAAGATTTTCTGGCCTCCCCGACAATACACGAGTTTCCTGCTGTGACACCAATCCTCGATCCGCCCGTCTCCAGAGCCCTGAGAACTTAGGTTTCCAAACACGACCGAGACTCAAGCCAAACCCTTGGCATATCGAACAACGGCCAGTCGTGGAACCCCGAGAACAGGTCCCATTCCCGCAGAGAACCAAAGCCTGCGTGTAACTCCAGGTCACGATCTTCAAAAGAACCCTGAAAGAAAAAAAAACAAAGATATTAAAGGTAGAAATAGAGTTGTTCCAAATATGCCAGCAAAGGAGTCGCCGTTAGGTGCCATTACCCCTCCTAAAGAAAATGAAAATTCTTGTTGTTGGTAGAATATGTCAGTGTCACTGAAAGGAGAAAATATCAAAGGCTTTCATTCTTGAATAATAGTCACTTCTAGAATGCGTGTGGTAGCTGAGATTGAAGTGCAGAGCAACAATGATGTCTGTTATTGTTTGGTGTTACACTTGTAAAATGATCATTGTTAGGAGAGGGACACTGAACATAAAGACAATGCCTTCAAGTACAATAAACTTAACAATGCCTTCAATACAAATAATATTAGGTTTCTTCTTTATATTGAAAAAATGCTCATTTTCAAAACAGAAAACCATAATTGAACATATAGGAACATTCCATAATACTGCTAGAAAATGGTATATAGTGTCACATACCTCCTTTGATAATAAACTTTAACTTTGATTTACTTTAAAGATGTAGAAATGTGCCACTTGAAGAAAATTCCAACTTGTCATGCATGCTTTAAAATAATTTTCAGATCTGCTTTGAAATACCACACTTCCTTGCTTCTCAATTACTAATCCTACTATGCTAGTCTTAATTTGCAGATACATTAAAGTCAGTCTCTTTAAAATTAGAAAACAATTTTAGTGGAGGGAGCTCGAAGAAGTGAACTGAAGGGAGTGACTGAATGATGATGAAGGGAGCGACTGAATGATATCTTTTATGCTCTCCTGTAATGTCATTATTAATGTTTTAATGAATTTAGTACCAATTATTAAAATAAAAGGCAGGAGGAGAGACAGCAGCGCACTGCGTGTGCGCAGCCCTCCGGTGAAAAATGATATCGTATCCGTTAAGTAGGGGCCGTGGACAATTCTGATTTGATGGAGACAGACATGAAAAGCACAGAGGAACAGCTGGAGAAATTTCTGAAACGCCAGTTTGCTGCTGTTATTACTGCGCGGTCGAGAATCTTCCGGAGGGAAGGCTTCAAAATCCCCGGCTTTGCCTGCTGTTGGTGACCAAGATTGAGGTTGAATCTTTCGGACAGAGGTGCTGCTCAGTACTCGGTGTCGGAGAGCTGATCAGAGGCTCGAAGTTTTCAGATGACTCAGAGTCGGAATGTGGTTGGGTCTGGCAGGGAGAGTTTTTCTTCCTTCTCCCGTCTGCGTGAGATGTGGGACATTTGAGACTTTGAACTTTTTACTGTGCTCATGGACTTCTTCATCAAGTTATGGTATTGTTGCACTGTTGTAACTATATGTTATAATTATGTGGTTTTGTTAGTTTTTTCAGTCTTGGTCTGTCCTTTGTTTTGTGATATCACACCGGAAGAAATATTGTATCATTTCTTAATGCATGTATTACTAAATGACAATAAAAGAGTACTGCGTGTCTTCATAATCATAATCTAAAATCAACCATCAATCATTTAAGTCCTATCTAGATTATCTTGGGGAGGTTAGAACTATTTTTTTTCTTAAGTTACACTCAGTGGCCACTTTCCTAGGTACCCGCTATACCTAATAAAGTGGCCACTGAGTGTATGTTTCTTGTCTTCTGCTGCTGTAACCCATCCACTTCAAGGTTTGATGTGTTGTGCATTCAGAGATGCTCTTGTGAACAATGTTCAAAGTTCAAAGTAAATTTATTATCGAAGTACGTTTGTACATGTATGTCACCATATACAACCCTGAGATTCATTTTTTTCCTGGGCGTACTCATGAAATCCAAGAGCCATAATAGAATCTGTGAAAGCCTGCACCCAACAGGACGGACAAACAATCAATGTACAAAAGACAACATACTGGAAAAATACAAAAGTATAAAATAGAAATAATAAACAAACAAATAATAAGTATTGAGAACATGAGATGAAGAGTCCTTGAAATGGACTCTATAGATTGTCGGAACGGTTCTGTGATGGTGCAAGAGAAGTTAAGTGAAGTTATCCCACTTGTTCAAGAGCCCGATGTGTGGGGCGGTAATAACTGTTCCTGAACCTGGTGGTGAGAGTCCCAAGGCTCCTGTACCTACTTCCTGTTGTCAGCAGCAAGAAGAGAGCATGAGTGGTGGTGTCGTCGATGATGGATATCAAATGTGCCGTTATTTGAGTTACTGTTCCCTTCCTGTTAGCTTTAACTAGTCTAGCCATTGACCTCTCTCATTAACAAGGCATTTTCACACACAGAACTTCTGCTCATTGGATGTTTCTTGTTTCCCGTACCCTTCTCTGTAATCTTTAGAGACTGTTGTGAATAAAAATCCCAGGAGATCAGCAGTTTCTGAGACACACAAATCACCCCATTTGGTATCAGCACGGTCAAAGTCACTTAGATCACGTTGCTTCGCCATTCCAATGTTTGGTCAGAACAACAACTCTTGACCATGTCAGCATGCTTTTGTGCATTGAGTTGCTGCCACACGATTGGTTGATTAGATATTCACATTAACGAGCAGGTGTTCAAAGTTCAAAGTAAATTTGTCATCAAAGTACATACAGGTCACCATATACAACCCTGAGGTTTATTTTCTTGTGGCCATACTCAATAAGTCTATAGAATAATAACCACAACATAATCAATGAAAGACTATCCAACTTGAGCAGTCATCCAGACAGAAGTCAACAAACTATGTAAATACAAAAAGCAAAAATAATGAGAACATGAGATGAAGAGTCCTTGAAAGTGAATCCATAGTTTGTGGAAACATTTCAGTGATGGGGCAAGTGAAGTTGAGTGAAGTTATCCCCTTTGGTTCAAGAGCCTGATGGGCTAGGGGTAGTAATTGTTGCTGAAGCTGGTGGTGTGAGTCCTGTATCTACTTCCTGATGGCAGTAGTGAGAAGAGAGTGTGTCCTAGGTGGTGGGATGGGGGGCTCCATTGCAAGGGTGTGTATGTGCACTTAATAAAGTGGCCATTGATCTTGTCCCTTGTGTTCTACTTTGAAACCCAAGGGACAAGATCATGACATTCTTATCCTTCAGCACAAAACAATTAATTAAGGAAGTGCATCAAAAGATACTCATTCTGTATGTGCTGCAGGTAATGAAAAACTGTCGAGGATTGTAAAACTGCAGGAAGGCACTGATAGCCTCGTAATCTGAGAGGTCATTGGTCAATGTAGTTCAATACAGAAAAATGTGGATTTGCTAGCTTTGGAAGTAAAATCAGAAAGAAAACCACATCGAGAAATTGGATCCACTAGCACTCCATTTTGAATGCATAAATCATGCATAAGATACATGTTAGTAATCATTTCCAGATGAAAACAGAACAGTGAATGTTCTAATGAAATTCACATTGGAACATTGGAGATGTCTCCTCAGTGAAATGCACAGCCATTTGCTCCATACTGGAACATCAATGTGAATATTAGAATGCAATTTAATTCTGATATTAAATATTCACTATACAGCTAGAAGTACTCTCAGTACCCCTGTACCTAATAAAGTGACCACTCAGTTTATGTTCAAGGTCTTCTGCTGCTGTAGCACTTCAAGGCTCAACTGTTGTAACATATAGTTATTTGAGGTATTGTCACAATCCTGTCAGCTTCAACTAGTCTGGCATTCTCCTCTGACCTCTCTCATTAACAAGGCATTTTCGCCCACAGAACTTCTGCTCACTGGATTTTTTTTTTGTTTTTCACACCATCCTCTGTAAACACTAGAGACTATTGTGCATGAAAGCCCCCCGGAGATCAGCAGTTTATGGGATCCTCAAACCACTGCATCTTGCACCAACAATCATTCATGATCAAAGTCACTTCAATCACATTTCTTTCCCCATTCTAATATTTTGTCAGAGAAACAACTGAACCTCTTCACTCTGTTTACACGCATCTATGCCTTGAGTCGCTGCCACATTAATCCTATTGTGTTTCTTGGATTTGCTGTGTATGCCCACAAGAAAATGAACCTCAGGTTTGTATATGATAACATACATGTACTTTAATAATAAATTTACTTTGTACTTTGAACATGATTGTCTGATTAGATATTTGGTGTAACAAGTAGGTGCACCTAACAAAGTGGCCACTGAGTGTATATTTTTGCATTTGTGTCCATTGAGAAAGATAGTCTGCTGATTGTAGAAGACTATTAGACATTTCAAAAGTCTTCAGAGATTAACAGACTGTGGCTCAACCAACCAAGAATCCCTTCTCCAGCACATTATTGCTGAGATAGTGGCACCATTACCCTCAATCCACCATTGGAGGCATTGGACTAATCATGATTGAAAAACCAAGATGGGCCAGAGACCTCAGCATATACCAAATCATCGAACTCTGTGAGAACATACTCTCACAGAGTCTTCTCAGAAAAAAAAATCCTACTTAAACTTCTCTGATGATCAATGTACTCACAGATTCAGGTTTCCCAGGGTTGTCATTAATTGGACATATGACAATATGTACGTAGACCTTTTGCTTCCATTCCATTAGGCAATCTGATATAGGAGCAGAATCAAGCCTTTAGCCAAATGTATCTACTCCACCATTTGATTGTGGCTGATTTATTTTCCTTCTCAATCTCATTCGAGTGTGGACTGTTTTTTTGCAGAGGACAACATCACCTGGATTCACATCGTCTTTACTACGTGATGTTTTCCAACTGGTTGCATCAGCACCTGGGTGCAGAGGCTCCAGTACACAAAGGCTGCAGAGGATTGTAAACTCAGCCAGTTCCAACACAGTCATAGCCATCCTCACCATCAGGGACATCTTCAAGAGGTGGCGCTTCAAGAACCACTTCTTGCGTCAATGCATCCAAAATACAGGACCCTCACTGTCCAGAATATGCCCTCTTCTTGTTATTACTATTGGGGAGGAGTTACAGGAAGCTGAAGATCCACACTCAATGATTCAGAAACAGCTTCCTCCCCTCTGCCATCTGATTTCTGAACAACCATGAACACCTTCTTGTTATTTGTAAGTTATGGTGCTTTGAGGTCTTTGAGTTGTACAATTTTGCTGCAAAATCACAAATTTTATGCTATTACAATAAATCTGATTCTGAGTCTTTTGAAGTAATCTTTGCTAATTTGTTCACTCTGTTGCTCATTGCAGCTTCAGCAAGGTGCCCAGACTCATAACCTGTGTAAAGATGATTTGCAAAGGCTAAAGAAGAGCAAGAACAAGGGAAGCAAGAGTGAGTGGTGAAGAATGAGAGAAGTAACCAGGGGAAATCCAACAGCCAGGAGATGAAGTGGAGAAGGAAGGATTGATGATGGGTTTAGATGGGATGAACAGAGGGAACCTCCTCTTATTAAAGTTCAACATAAATTTATCATCAAAGGGTACATATGTCACCATATACAATCCTGAGGTTCAATTTCTTGTGAACATACTCAATAAGTCGAATAACCATAATAGAATCAATGAAAGACCACACCAATTGGATGTACAACCAGTCTGCAAAAGACAATAAACTGTGCAAATACAAAAAGAAAAAAATAAATACTAAAAATAAATAAACAAATAAGCCATAAACAACGAGAACATAAAATGAAGAGTCTTTGAAAGTGAGTCCATAGGTTATGAGAACATTTCAGTGATGGAGCAAGTGAAGTTGAGTGAAGTTATCTCCTTTGGTTTGAGAGCCTAATGTTTGAGGGATAATATTGTTCCTAAACTTGGTGGTATAAGTCCTGAGGCTCCTGTACCTTCTTCCTAATGGCATCAGCAAGAAGAGAGCATGACCTGGATGGTGGGGTCCTTGACGGTAGATGCTGCTTGCCTGTGGCAATATTCTGTGCTTTATCAACTACTTTCTGTAGGATTTTCCATTCAAAGGCATTGGTGCTTCCATACCAGGCTGTGATGCAGCCAGTCAATATAGACATCTACAGAAGTGTGTCAAAGATTTAGATGTCATACTAAATCTTTGCAAACTTCTAAGGACAGATTTAAATTTTGGGGAAAAGATACAGAAGGTCGTGAGGAAACAATTTTCTTTTTCATAAGCATAAGAGATTCTGGAAATATCGAGAAACGCACAGAATGTTGTGTCAGTCCATTAACAAAATAAATGGAGTAATTGCCTTTAAACAGAAGAGATAGAAAATCAAAGTCAATGTTGAGTCTATTGTCATATGCACAACTATACGTCCATAAATGTGCACTGAAAAGGTTATTTGCGACAGCATCATAAACTGATATGCACCATTCACAAGAAACTTAATTACTTACCACTGGTTATGCCACACTGTTATGCCGCTGGTGTTTAGTGCAGCAATGAAAGTCCTCCATCTTTGTCTATCTTCAGCCTCTCAGATGTAGGAGGTGTCCTCACTCCATAACAGTTTTGTCTTACCTGTCTAGGTTGTTTGCCTTTAGCTGAACCCTTGAACCTGGATGAACGGTAGATTATTCTTAGTCTGGACACTTCCCTTTGACTTGTTTGGCATGGATGACACTACCAAGAGTTAAAGCACAAGGCCCTGACTCCAGCCAACACAGCCCTCCAGGTCATTGAGGTATGCAAGCCTCCAAACCATGACAAGATTGTGGTCCTCATGGAGTGCATTAACTATAAATTATACACAAGTTTTACAGAAAGAACACAGTTAGAACAAAAAGAAAAGTATTCTTTCAAGACAATAAAATTTCTCAACAGATGTCTGTGATAATAAAACTAATTCTGCTCTTAATGACTGTATTTGGAATTTTGCTTTATCAGTTTGGTTGTTCATGATAAAACGATGATTAAAGTAGTTGCAAATACCTATGATGGATGTAATAAGATGTCCACAAAGGATGATGGATTGGAATTACAGGAAGTGGGAAATGAGAGCCTTTGCCATTGCAGCTAAAAGGGTTAAGGGCAATCTGATTAGGATCCAGTACAGTAACCATTGGTTTAGCCAAGCAGGTGGCGGCCATGAATCAATGAAAGCTTTAATTTGTGGCCTAACGGGCAGTAACAATTGACCATAAATGTTTCTGGATCATCTCTCCGAAAAGAAACAACAGGGTTCATCAGCATTCAGAGAGCCAGCCAACCATTCTTAAACAAGCCTGACTCTGCATTGGTCTCCAAGCACTAAATGTGCTTTTGCCAGCATCACTCATGCACAGTAAAAAATAATTTGATAATGAACAATTGATTGCTTTCATTGATTGATGAGGTATTAACAAGGAGGCAGATATCATGATAAATTATGAAAGGGGGACGAAATTGCATTTTCAAAGGTTGCTTATCAGAGCCATCTGTCACAAGACATTTTGTTGAAACAGAATTGAGGATTTTAAAGAATTCTTCATGGAAATTCAATCCCCTTGTCTAACATAGCTTCTGCCGTTAGTAAGAATTACATGTACTTTACATGTGATAGTTATTTAGAAAATAAACGTAGTCTATAACAACCACCAAAACCTGTTAGAAACCAATTTCCACTGAACCGAATGCAATAAAGCCTAAGGAAATCCAAGCACACCTTAACAATTAAATCAAGACCTTTCATTTTTTTTTACATTTATCCAACTGTAAAAGACTTTGACTGTTAAATATTCACAAGCTCATAGTGTCTCAAATAAATTCACTAAATAATTTAAACAATATGAATTCTAATGAAAGAATGCTGTAGTAGGTTTTGAAAGGTGGAATAGGGCATCTATGGAGAAATAGATTAATTCCACTCCCTAGCATAATTAATGAAAAGGTAATTCCATTCATTATACGAAATGCACTGAAGATACTTCAGAAGTCAAAGTGATGAGAGTGATATGTTGAAGCCAAAAATAAATCTAGAAAGAGCATGAAATTCTCTGGTATTGGCTGTCTTGTAAGTGCTTACAAATGGCGTTAATAATATGCATATTACTGGCGCACAAGGCAAATTTATACATACACTCAGTGGCCACATTATTAGATACCTGGTGGGATTTGATGTAGTCGTCTGCTGCTGTAGCCTATCCACTTCAAGGTTCAATGTGTTTATGCATTCAGAGATGCTTTCCTGCACACCACTGTTGCAACACATGGTTATTCGAGTTACTGGTGCCTTCCTGTCAGTTTGAAACAGTCTGGCCATTCCCTTCTGATCCCTCACATTAGCAAGGTGTTTTCATCCACAGAACTGCTGCCAACTGGATTTTATTTGTCTTTCGCACCATTCTTTGTGAAATCTAGAGACTGTTGTGTGTGAAAATCCCAGGAGATCAACAGTTACTGAGATACTCACGCCTAAAGGGATTGGACAGGCTAGATGCAGGAAGATTGTTCCCGATGTTGGAGAAGTCCAGAACGAGGGGTCACAGTCTGAGGATAGAGGGGAAGCCTTTTAGGACCAAGATTAGGAAAAACTTCTTCACACAGAGAGTGGTGAATCTGTGGAATTCTCTGCCACAGGAAACTGTTGAGGCCAGTTCATTGGCTATGTTTAAGAGGGAGTTAGATATGGCCCTTGTGGCTACAGGGGTCAGGGGGTATGGAGGGAAGGCTGGGGCGGGGTTCTGAGTTGGATGATCAGCCATGATCATAATAAATGGCGGTGCAGGCTCGAAGGGCCGAATGGCCTACTCCTGCACCTATTTTCTATGTTTCTATGTTTCTATGTCCCATCTGGCACCAGCAATCGTTCCTCAGTCAAAGTCACTTCGATCACATTTCTTCCCCATTCTGATGTTTCATCTGAAAAACAACTGAACCACTGGACCATGTCTGCATGTTTTTATGCATTGAGTTGCTGCTATTTGGTTCTTGGATTTAATGTGCATGCCCTCAAGAAAAGAAATATCAGGATTGTGTATGGTGACATATATTACTTTGATAGTAAATTTACTTTTACCTTGTACATGATTAATCAGCTAATTAGATATTTGCATTAATGAGCAGATGTACAGGTGTACTTAATAAAGTGGCCACTGAGTTTTAGAGCTATAGGATCCTCTCAAGTTTGGGAATTTTATTGATATATTGGGAAAATTGAAAAATAGTGCCTGAGTTTCATAGCACTGATAAATTACAAACTGTAGTGAAATAAACATACTGTAACTCAGCACAGATCCACGTGGATAAAATGAACCAGAGACTCAAGTTCACATCACCTTGAATTATAATGTGATCAATTTTATAAATGCCGTTCCACTGAACCAATGACATATTGACCATTATTGTGTTATCTACTGCAGCAACCATAAGGAAGTGAAAAAAGGGAACAATAGCAATCTCATTGTAATCTCTTATCTTCAGTCCAAAGTGTGCTAATCTGTAGATTAAAAAAAAACAACTGCCTGTCTATTGCAGATGAACATAGCCAATATAATATTATCAAACCTCAGCTTGACCCAGCAGGCAATAAAAGTTTAAATCTTACTCCACTAGGCAGGCAATAAACAGCAGGAGTCAGGTCTGAATGTAAAGAATTATCACAAGAAGAGACAAGCAAATAAAAGATTCCTTTATTTTATGGACAAATATAAATAGCAGTTATTCTCAGGAGAAGTTTGAAAATATAGAGATGTGAAATAGCACCTTCAATTGTTATGGAAATGCTAGATTGAGGGACACAAAATAAATCACCTGGTTGTACATGTACATGGACAAAGATGTATTATGACATTAGCTTAGAAAAATGATACGACTTACCACTGTTATAAAGTTATCGGTTTAGCAACAGAGAATTAAGTAATCACTTACAGCTATACAGGTTTTATTAGAGATTGGCATTTTACCAGCTTGTGTTTAGATGTCTGACTAGAAAATTAGTATCAGGCTAATTACCCCTGACTCATTCTGCCCTGCAGACTGCATGACTAACAGTGTACAGTGTATATAATGAAAAATTAAATAAAAGATGAAATTGAAATTGCTTTCTGATAGGTTGTTTTTGTCCATGTCTTTTATGGAATATTGAAATTTCCCCAAGATTTTTGGAATGTTTAAAAAAGAATGTATGATGGTATGGGAAGTGTGTTTCCCATTTTTGTTGCAGTGATTGCTGCAACAGATTAATATTAATGTAAATCAAAGGTAATTTAGTTATTTATTATCGAGGTACAGCACAGAGCAGTCCCTTCTGGCCCTTGTCCTCAATTCCCCAATTTAATTCTGGTCTAATCATGGGACAATTTACAATGACTAACTAATCTCACAAACTGTACATCTTTAGATCATGGGAGGAAATCAGAGCACCCGGAGAAAACCAATACAGTCACGGGAGAACATACAAACTCCTTACAGGCAGCAGTGAGAATTGAATCCGGGTCACTTGTACCATAAAGCATTATGTTAACCACTACACTATTGTACCGGCTTAAATTTCTATTATAGTAAATGTGCAGGAATGAACTCTAAAACCATTGAGCTGGAAAAATGTCTAAGCATTGGAAGCAACATTTCAGTGCTTTATCTGTACCACTGGATTACAGTACCAAGAAGATATTTGCCTTCATTTACTCTGCAATTTTGGCATTCTTTAACTTATTCACATAAGGATCAGGAAATGATTTCAGTTCATACTTGACAATATTCTAAATCAGAATCAGGTTTACTATCACCAGCATATGTTGTGAAATTTATTAACTTATAGAGAAAAAAGCTGTGAATTACAAATGTGTATGTACATATATTATAGTTAACTTAAATAAGTCGCACAGAAAAGAGTAGAGAGGCAGTGTTCATGGATTCAATGCCTATTCAGCAATCTGATGGCAGAGGGGAAGAAGCTGTTCCTGAATGATTGAGTGTGTGCCTTCAGGCTCCTGTACCTCCTTCCAGATGACAGCAATGAGAAGAGGGCACATGTCCTGTGTGATGGGGGTTCCTAATGATGGATGTCACCTTTTTGAGCCATTGCTCCTTGAAGATGTCCTGGATACTACAGAGGCTAGTACCCATGATGGGTCTGACTAAATTTACAGCTCTCTGCAGCATACTTTAGTCCTGTGTTCAATACTTGCAGTAAAGTATATAAATTTTGTAATGATTTATATATATTTAAGAGGTGTTGCTTATAATTAATCTTCTCCTGCCAGCAGGTCCATCCAGAGATGAGGAGGGACTTCTTTAGCCAGAGGATGGTGAATATCTGAAATTCATCACCACAGGCCACTATGAAGACCAAGTCATTGAGTATATTGGATTGATAGGCTCTTTATTAGTAAGTGTGTCAAAGGTTATGGGGCGAAGGCAGAAGAATAGGTTAGAACTTTGTTCCCCAGAGCATAGAAGATTGATGGGAGATTTGATAGAAGAATACAAAATTATGAAAGGTATAGATAGGGTAAACGCAAGCAGGCTTTTTCCACTGTTGTTGGGTGGGACGACATCCAGAAGTCATGGGTTAGGGGTGAAAGGTGAAAGGTGAAATGTTTAAAGGAGAACATGAAGGGAAACTTCTTCACTCAGAGAGTGGAGAGAGTGTGGTACATGGATGGGAGGGGTATGGAGGGCTATGGTTCTGGTGCAGGTTGATGGGACTGGGTATTTTTAAATGGTCTGGCATGGTCTAGATGGGCCAAAGGGCTGTTCCTTTGCTGTAGTTTTCTATGACTCTATGAGAGGATAAATGGATCAGCCATGATTTAATGTCAGAACAAATCCGATGGGACGAGTGGCCTAATTTTGCTTCTCTGGTTTACGGTGTTTTAAGTCATAATGCTTTTTGAAGGTTGAACTTGTGTCACTGTTTTGATCTTTGGCATATGCCGTTTTTTTTGGTTGATTTCTGTTAGCACTGTGTCTGCAGATAATGTGCTTAGAGAGCCTGAAAAAATAAATAAATTTCTAAAGGACAAAATTCAGTCTCCACGTTTTTATTTTTGGATGCTCAAATATAACATAGTGGCCACAGTACTTTATTCCTCAAGTTCTGGAAGAAGTGAAGAGATACTAATGTCCCGGTGAAGTGAATGAGACATGAAGTTTCCAGATTGCTAAGGACCTAAAAAGATGGAAGAGCTTGTTGCGATATAGACATTATGATTCTACAAAGGTATAAAGGTAGATTGAGTGGTGACAAATAGAATATATTGTGGGGAAGTGTGAGGTCATGCACTTCTGAATGAGGAGTCAAAAGACAGATTATTATCTCAACACAAAGAGTCTGTAGATGCTGGAAATCCATCATAACACATACAGAATGTTGAAGGAACTCTGCAGGCCAGGCAGCATCGATATATCTAATCTGAGTGAGACTGCAAATGTGATTCAGAGGGATGTAGGTTTTCTGTTGTACGAATCACAGAACTCAGCAGTTATGTCCAACAAGTAGTTCAGAAGAAAAGCGGTATTTTGGCCTTCATTGCAGATAGAGGGGCTTTATTACTGTTGTACAGGACGTTGGCTTCCTTAACCAAAAAGGATATAGCAACATTGGAGCCAATTCAAGGGAGTTTCACCAGGTTACTGTAACTACTAGTAAGTTTTCTGCCCATGTCTGTTATGGAATATTGCAATTTCCTGAAAACTTCTGGACTGTTAAAAAAAAGATATGATTTTATGAGAAGTAGATCTTTTTGAGAAGTCCAGAGAGTCACAAGCCTCTCAGAGAAGATTTCTAATATCTCAGTTTCTCACGTGGTAAGGGATGCAAGTGTATGATGTAACGAACAGGATCACTTCACGTGAAAAAGGACTGACTTAACAAAATAGACCCATTAATTGTTGCCATGCAAGGGTGCTATTTGAGCAGAATGCTGGATACAATATCAGAGTGATGAACTTGACTCAGTTTGTGGATGGGCTGGTTAAAGAAGAACTTTTACTACACAACAGGTATTGAGAACCGAGAAGAATCCTCATCCTCTCGCCACAAATATGTCCTGACCTGCTGAGAATGATCAGAATTAGAATGAGGTTTAATATCACTGGCATACGTCGTGAAATTTATTGTTATACAGCAGCAGTACATTTCAATACATCATAAAATAAAACTGTATATTAGTTTGTAATTTTGGGACAGTAATTACAGTACAGTAAGTATATATATTTTAAGAAGTTAAATAAATAGTGAAAAAAGAGAAAAAAAAAAGTAGTAAGGTAGTGTTCATGGGTTCAATTTCCATGCAGAAATTGGATTGGAGAGGGGAAGAAGCTAATCCTTAGTTGTTGATTCAGGTTGGTGTCTCCCCCCCCGATGGTAGCAATGAGAAGGCGGCATATTCTGGATGATGGGGGCCCTTAATGATGGATGTCGTCTTTTTGAGGCATCGCTCGTTGAAGGTTTCCTAGATGCCCATGATGAAGCTAACTGAGTTCACAACCTTCTGCAGCTTATTTTGAACCTGTACAGAGCCTCCCCCCCGCCGCCCCCCGAAACAGCCTGTTAGAATGACCTCCATGGTACATCTGTAGAAATTTCCAGTTTTTTTTTTGGAAATACTATTCAAAATCAGAATGCATTTTCCCTGGAAATACTTTGCAAAATCACAAAGAATTTTAAGTGTATTGAAAATAACCAGTTAAATAGGGCCAGGAGCATCCAGTTAAATAGAGCCAGTAGGGTCCAGTTAAATAGAGACAGTAGTGTCCAGTTAAATAGAGACAGTAGCGTCCAGTTAAATAGAGACGGTGGGGTCCAGTTAAATAGAGACGGTGGGGTCCAGTTAAATAGAGACAGTAGGGTCCAGTTAAATAGAGACAGTAGTGTCCAGTTAAACAGAGACAGTAGTGTCCAGTTAAATAGAGATAGTAGTGTCCAGCTAAATAGAGACAGTAGCGTCCAGTTAAATAGAGACAGTAGCGTCCAGTTAAATAGAGACGGTGGGGTCCAGTTAAATAGAGACAGTGGGGTCCAGTTAAATAGAGACAGTAGGGTCCAGTTAAACAGAGACAGTAGTGTCCAGTTAAATAGAGATAGTAGTGTCCAGTTAAATAGAGTCAGTAGGGTCCAGTTAAATAGAGACAGTGGGGTCCAGTTAAATAGAGACAGTAGGGTCCAGTTAAATAGAGACAGTAGTGTCCAGTTAAATAGAGACAATAGTGTCCAGTTAAATAGAGACAGTAGAGTCCAGTTAAATAGAGACAATAGTGTCCAGTTAAATAGAGACAGTAGAGTCCAGTTAAATAGAAACAGTAGGGTCCAGTTAAATAGAGACAGTAGTGTCCAGTTAAATAGAACATCAGTGAACTTGAGACCAGGTATCTGGAGGCTTTGCTCATTACAGCTGGGGACTTTAACCAGGCCAACCTCAGAAAGGCGCTGCCAAATTTATACCAACATGTCTCCTGCACCACTAGAGTCCTGAGTATACTTGACCACTGCTACACAGCAGTCAAGGATGTTTACCGTTCCGTACCATGACCTCACTTCGGAAAATCAAACCGTCAGGCCGTACTCCTCCTCCCAGCTTACAAACAGAAACTGAAGCGGGAGGTCACGGTGTCAAAAGTAGTGTTGCATTGGACGGAGGAAACAGATGAGGTCCTCCGTGACTGCTTTGAATCGGTGGACTGGTTAGTTTTCAAGGACTCGGCAGCTAACCTCGATGAGTACGCCTCAGCTGTCACGGACTTTATTTGGAAATGCATGGAGGACTGTGTGTCTCGCAAGACGATCCGAGTATTCCCTAACCGGAAACCTTGGAAGAATTATGAGGTCAGGTCCCTTTTGAAGGCTAGAGCTGTGGCTTTTAGGTCCGGGGATACCAGTCGCTACATGGAATCCAGGTGTGAACTCCGGAATGCCATTAAGGACACCAAGAGGGAATATCAAGCCAAGTTGGAAGCCCAGGATAACTAGAGGGATGCCAGTAGACTATGGCAGGGTCTAAATGAGATCACTGGATGCAAAGAAAAGGCTGGGAATATCAATAACTGTGGCGCTTCTCTTCCTGATGAACTTATATTCTACGCAAGATTCGAATAGCAGAGGAGGATCCTGCTCCCTCCGGATGAACTGGACCTGGTAGCATCGAGATTCATCGTCACCGAGGAGGACCTTAGAAGGGCCTTCCTGAAGATAAATCCAAGGAAGGAGACAGGCACAGATGGCGTCCCGGGACGGGTTCTCCAGGCCTGTGCAAGCGAGCTAGCTGGAGTGTTTGCTGACATCTTCAGCTGCTCCTTGCTTCAGTCTAAGATCCCCTCATGTTTTAAGAAGGCAACAATAATCCCAGTGTCGAAGAACAGCAAAGTGGCATGTTTCAATGACTATCGACCTGTGGCTCTGACATCAATTGCTATGAAGTGCTTCGAGAGATTGGGTATGGCACACATCAGCCATAGCCTACCGGTCAACCTCGACGCTTTGCAATACGCCTACCTGAGCAACAGGTCAACGGCAGATGCCATCTCTCTGGCCCTACATTCCTCCTTAGAACACCTGGAGATTGAAGACGCATACATAAGGCTCCTTTTCATTGACTACAGCTCTGCCTTTAATACCATCATTCCAAATAAACTGATTCCTAAGCTCCGGAACCTGGGCCTTAGCATTCAGATCTGCAGCTGGATCTTCAACTTCCTCACAGACAGGACCCAGGCTGTTATAATAGGAGCAAACAACAGGAATTCTGCAGATGCTGGAAATTCAAGCAACACACATCAAAGTTGCTGGTGAACGCAGCAGGCCAAGCAGCATCTGTAGGAAGAGGTGCAGTCGACGTCTCAGGCCGAGATCCTTCGTCAGGACTAGGCCTGACGAAGGGTCTCAGCCTGAAACATCGACTGCACCTCTTCCTACAGATGCTGCTTGGCCTGCTGCGTTCACCAGCAACTTTGATGTGTGTTGTTATAATAGGGGACAAGTTCTCCTCTACAATCACTCTGAGCACTGGTGCCCCACAAGGCTGTGTACTCACTGTACACCCATGATTGTGTAGCCAAGTTCCCATCGAACTCAATATATAAGTTTGCTGATGACACAACAATTGTAGGCCGTATCTCGGGTAATGATGAGTTTAAGTACAGAGAGGAAATTAAGATCCTGGTGGCATAGTGCGAAGACAATAACCTATCCCTCAACGTCAGCAAGACGAAGGAATTGGTTGTTGACTTCAGAAGGAGTAGCGGACTGCATGACCCAATTTACATCGGTGGTGCGCAAGTGGAACAGGTCAAAAGCTTTAAGTTCCTCGGGTCAATATCACAAATGACCTGACTTGGTCCAACCAAGCAGAGTCCACTGCCAAGAAGGCCCACCAGCGCTTTTACTTCCTGAGAAAACTAAAGAAATTTGACCTGTCCCCTAAAACCCTCACTAATTTTTATAGATGCACCGTAGAAAGAATCCTTCTAGGATGCATCACAACCTGGTACGAAGTTGTCCTGTCCAAGACCAAAAGAAGCTGCTGAAGATTGTGAACACAGCGCAGCACATCACACAAACCAATCTTCCGTCCTTGGACTCACTTTACACCGCGTGCTGTCGGAGCAGTGCTGCCAGGATAATCAAGGACACGTCCCACCCAGCCAACACACTTTTCGTCCCTCTTCCCTCGGGGAGAAGGCTCAGAAGCTTGAAGACTCATACGGCCAGATTTGGGAACAGCTTCTTTCCAACTGTGATAAGACTGCTGAACGGATCCTGACCCGGATCTGGGCCGTACCCTCCAAATATCCGGACCTGCATCTCGGTTTTTTTGCACTACCTTACTTTCCATTTTTCTATTTTCTATTTATGATTTATAATTTAAATTTTTAATATTTACTGTTGATTTGTAATCCAGGGAGTGGGAAGCGCAGAATCAAATATGGCTGTGATGATTGTACGTCCTAGTATCAATTGTTTGGCGACAATAAAGTATAAAGTAAGTAAGTAAGTAACGTAAAGTAAGTTAAGTAGAGACAGTGGGGTCCAGTTAAATAGAGACAGAAGGGTCTAGTTAAATAGAGACAGTGGGGTCCAGTTAAATAGAGACAGAAGGGTCTAGTTAAATATGGCCAGTAGGGTCCACAGTAATTTTCTACACTATGCCAGAGGACAAGGATGACATGGTGTCTAGCCAATAACTTCACAGCACCAATGAACATTGATTGGGTTTCAATTTCCCCTGTCTGTAAGAAGTTTGTAAGTTCTCCACATGACTATGTAGGATTCCGCTGTGTTCTCCAGTATCCTCCAATATTCCAAAAACACATGGGTGAGGATGAGTAAGTTCTGGAAATTCTATGTTGGTGTCAGAAGCGTGGAGACACTTGTGAGTTGCCCCAGCACGATACTCAGAATGTGTTGGTCAATAAGCCAAAACCATAAGACCATAGGGTATTGGAGCAGAATTAGGCCATTTGGTCCATTGTTTCTGCTCCACCATTTCTTCATAGCCGATCCAATTTTCCTCTCAACTCCAATCTCCTGCTTTCTTCCCGTATCAATTCATGCCCTGACAAATCAAAAATCTATCAACCTTTGCCTTAAGTATATATAATAGCTTGGTCTCTGTGGCTTCCTGTGGCAAAGAATTTCACAGATTCACCACTCTCTTGTAAAAGAAAATCTCCATTCCCAAAGGACACCCCTCTATTCTGAGGCTGTGTCCTCTGATCTTAGATTCTCCCACCATAGGAAACATCCTCTCCACACTCACTCTGTCAAGGTCTTTCACCATTCAAATAGGTTTCAATGAGGTCACCTTCATTCTTCTGAATTCTAATGAATTCAGGTCCAAAGCCATCAAACACTCTTCATATGACAATTCATTCACTCTTGGAATCATTTTGTGAACATTCTTTGAACCCTCTGCAGTTCCAGCACATTGTTTCTAAGATAAGGGGCACAAAACTGCACATAATACTCCAAGAGAGGCCTCATCAGTGCTTTCTAAAGTCTCAACTTGCTTTTATATTCTAATCCTCTTGAGGTGAATGCTAAAGTTGCATTTACCTTCCTCACCACAGACTCAATCGTGCAAATTAACCAGGATTCCCAGGTCTCTTTGCACCTCAGTTTTTTTGTATTTTCTCTGCATTTAGAAAATAGTCAACCTTTTCACTTATTTTTCCAAAGTGCATGACCATACACTTCCCAACACTATATTCCATTTGCCATTTTGTTGCCCATTCTCCTAATCTGTCTAATCCTCCTGTAGTGTCTCTACTTCCTCAAAACTACCTGTCCGTCCACCTATCTTTATATCATTGCAAACTTTGCAACAAACCCATCAATTCCATCATACAAATATTGACATATAATGTAAAAAGAATTGGTCCCAACACAGACCCCTGTGGAACACCACTAGTCACTGGCAGCCAACCAAAAAAAGGCTCCCAGACACCTCATGTGTGGCACCTTGTCAAAGGCTTTCTGAAAATCCAAGTACACAACATCAACCGATTTTCCTTTGTCTATGCTGCTTGCTATTTCTTCAAAGAATTCCAACAGATCTGTCATGCAAGATTTTCCCTCAAGGAAATCATGCTGACTGTGGTCTATTTTATTCTGTGCTTCCAAGTACTCTCAGACATCATCCTTAATAATCGACTCCAACATCTTCCCAACTACTGAGGTCAGACTAACCGACCAACAGTTTCCTTTCTTCCACCCCTCTCTTTTTTGAAGAGTCGAGTGATTTGAAATTTTCCAGTCTTCTGGAACCATTCCAGAAACCAGTGATTCTTGAAAGATAATTATTGATGCCTCTACAATCTCCTCAGCCACCTCTTTCAGAACTCTGGGATGTACACCATCTGGCCCAGGTGAATTTTCACTTTCTGACCTTTCAGTTGCCCAAGAATCTTCTGTATAGTTATGGTAACTTCACACACTTGATGCCCCCAGACACCTGGAACTTCCACATTACTGCTAGTGTCTTCCACAGTGAAGACTGATGCACAATACTTATTCTGTTCATCTGCCATTTTTTCGACCCCCATTACTACCTCTCCAGTATCGTTTTCCAGTGGTCAGGTATCCAGTTTCACCTCTCTTTTACTTTTGGTATCCTCTTTAATATTATTGGCAAGCTTACTTTCGTATTCCATCTTTACCTTCTTAACTACTTTTTTAGTTGCTTTCTGTTGGTTTTTAACAGCATCCCAATCCTCTAATTTCCCATTAATTTTTACTCTATTATAACCCCTCCCTTTGGCTTTTATGTTGGCTTTGCCTTCTCTTGTTAGCCACAGTTGTGTCATCTTTCTTTTCAAATGCTTCTTCCTCTTTGGGATATATATATTCTGTGCTTTCTGAACTGCTTTCAGAAGTTCCAGCCATTGTTGCTCTGCTGTCATCTCTGGGAGTGTTCTTTTCCAATCAATTCTGGCCAGCTCCTCTCTCATGCCTCTGTAATTCCTTTTATTGGACTGTTATCCTGATACATCAGGTCTTAGCTGCTCTTTCTCAAATTTCAGGGTAAATTTGAACATATTATAATCACTTTTCCCTAAGGGTTCTTTTACCTTAACCTCTCTAATGAATTCTGGTTCATTGCACAACACCCAATCCAGACTAACTAATCCTCCAGTGGGTTCAACCACCAGCTGCTGTAAAAAGCCATCTCATAGACACACTAGAAATTCCCTCTCCTGTAATCCATCACCAACCGTCTTAATTTTTTCAATCTACTTCCAGATTAAAGTCCCCATGACTGTTGCAACATTGCCTTTTTGGCATGCATTTTCTATCTCCTGTTGTAATTTGTAGGCCACATCCTCACTACTGTTTCGTGGTCTGTATATAATATCCAACAGGTATTTATGACTTTACAGTTCCTTAGCTCTATCCACAATAATTCAATATCTTCTCACCGTCTGTCACCTCTTTCTAATGATTTGATTTCATTGTTTTACCAACAGAACAATGCCAACCCTCTGCTTCCCTGCATGTTCTGTTGATATGACTATCCTTGGACATTCATCTCCACCTATAATCTTTCAGCCATGATTCAGTGATGTATTTGACTATATGTTTTGATGTACATGTGACAAAGGAAACTAATCTTTAACTCTTAAATGAATATGCCTTGTCTGTATTCAGTTTGGAGAAGGATGTTGTTATTGGAAACTTCAGGAAGGGGGACAATGAAATTATTTTTAAAAATTGACATTGAATACGAGGATCCTTAGATGCCTTAGCAGAAGGATAAATCATGAAGGGTTGATACCCTTGACTGCTCTAGGAGGCAAGGAAGCTTTAACTTTGGGGCTTTGACAATAATTTTAAGACCACAAGAAATAGGAGCAGAATTAGGTCAGTCAGCCCATTGTGTCTCATTCTGTTATTCATTTCAGGTTAACTTATTAACATTCTTAACCCTATTCTCCTGCCAACTCCCCATAACCTTTGACACTCCTACCAATGAAAAACCTGTCAATCTCTGCTTTAAATATACTCAATGACTTGGTCTCCATAGCCATCTGTGGCAAGGAATCCCACAGATTCAGCAAAATAAGTTTCTCCTCATGATTTAACTATCATCTGGCCGTGGAAGAAATGTCAGATGACTGAAGGAAAACAGAAAGTACTGTTTATATTTAAGAGCTGCATGATTAAGCCCAGAAATTAACATCAGTCTTAGGGAAATTATTGGAAAAATATTGCGGGACCGGATTAGTCTACGGAGTAATCCTGGAAAAGGAGGGATTGATCAAAGATCAAGCCATGGAGGGGCAAAGTGAAGTCAAGCTGGCCCTAAACTGCGACACCTTTGTTGGCATCTTTGGAAGCAACTCTATTTCTATCTTTGATATTTCTTCTTTTGAAGACTTCTGACCTGGAGCTACACTGGATCTTTGTGGGAATGGGACCTGCTCTCAGGGTGCTTTTTGATATCACAAGATCACAGCCTGGAAGACGAGTGCACCTTCAGGGTTCCGGATTTTCATGGCTCTGGAGACGCGCTGATTCTAGGCCGGTGCCTCTGACTGAAACATTGCGGGAGAACATGGAACATCGGGAGCAGCAGGTTAACTGCCGTGGGCTGTGTGTGCAGAGAGCTGCACCTTACTGGGGCCGACTCTCTGGGAAGAGAGCTCAGAAAAAGCTACGCGACAGACTTCTAACTTCGTAAATCGGCGAGTTGCTTGTTATGTCTCACCTCTCGTGTGAAATGGGGACGCCCCTTTTTCCCTTATTGGGGAGAGAGAGACTGGTATGTTGAATTACTGGGTGAACGTGTAGTTTTTGGGTACTGCAAGTCTGTGTCTTTATTGATACTGCATGCTTGAGTGCTTGAGGAGGCCCTGATGCTTTTACGCTGGTGGGGGTGGGAATGTTGTTGCCTTACTGCTGCTTGTGCGTGGGAAGGAGGAGTTTGGGGGGGGCTTTGGGGTTCTAATGTTTAACTGACATTCATTCTTTGGGGCACTCCTCTGTTTTCATGGATGTTTGCGAAGAAAAAGAATCTCAGGCTATATATTGTATACATTTCTCTGCCATTAAATGTACCTTTGAAACATACTGAGATAATCTGCATGTCTTTGTTAAAGAGAACTTTGAGCTGACTGATTGAATTTTGGGGTGTAGGGGGCTCTGGAGAGAGGTGATACCTTTGATGTCTGGCAGCTGCTCTCTACCTCGTAGGGTGGGCGGGTATCACTGGTCCTCGTCCATCTCCTAAATTTCGTACGTCTGCCTCCTAGTGGCGCTCCCCGGTATACTGCTCTCAGCTGGCGGGCTAATCAACGTGAGGGAGTGGCACCACAGGGTGAAGGACCTTGTTGACATAGCCACTGGCCAGGGCGGATGAGTTCCTTAAAGAACTACAACAGCTACGTGTTCAAGACCAGGGCAAGCCAGCGAGTCAGAGGACATCCGCTGTGTCTGGCCTCACTAGCCCAAGACACGCAAAAACACCCCAACGGCCCATAGGCGGGTTGCGGCACGCAAACAGATTGACTTTGAAGAGGCAATTATGTGTGTCACTGATAGGGGTACAAGACCCCATATGGAAAAGTTGCTCAAAAGGTTAGAGTCCACAGGATCCAGGACGATTTGGCATGTTGAATCTGAAGGTAACCTAGGGACAGAAGGCAAAGAGTGATGGTTAAATTGTATTTGTGAGTGGAAGCTATTGGCTAGTAGGGTAACCTCCCTGACTGGTGCTGTAACACTTTATTACGACAATTATTACCCTTCAAACATCAGGCTCTACAACTCATACTCTTAGCATTATTTATTAGTTATTGTTTTTTTTATTTGCAGTTTGTCTTCTTTTCCACATTAGTTGCTTGTGTATAGTCTTCCATTGATTCTATTGCGTTTCTTTGTTTTACTTTGAATGCCTGCAAGAAAATGGATCTTGAGGGAGCATATGGTGACACCTTCGTAGTTTGATAATACATTTACTTTGATTTTGACTTCCAAGCGTCTTTGAAGACATACCAAATGCCCTCAGATTTCCAATAAAGTAGAACCCCTGGCGTGCCTGCTTCAGCATCCTCTGAGGTGTTTACATCCATGAAGTTGAAGCTGCTCACACTTACACCACTGGTCCCTCAGCAAGTGTGTTCTCGTGGCTTCCATTTCCTGAAGTTCACAAGCAATTCCTTGGTCTTGCTGGTATTGAGGTTGGTGTTGCCACATGACTCAATTAGCTGATCTATCTCACTTCTGTCCATCTTCTCATCACCATCTGAGATTCTGCCAACAACACTGATGTCATCAATAAGCTCATAGGTGGCGTTTGAGATGTGTCTCGTCCCACAGACATGAATATAGAAAGGATAAAGGAGTGGGCTAAGCATGCACCTTTGAGGTCCCAACATGAAGATAATGATGAAAGCCACAAAAATGTACTACTTCAATGATAAACTAACTGATAAAAGTAAATTATTATTACTAAAGTTCCAAAAGTTAAAGATCAAGGCCAATGGAAATTCACATGATTTATGCAATGGTTCAACATGTTCAGACAGAGAGCTCCTTGATGGTCTTCAGAGAAGCATCTCTGAAGTCCCTAGCCCAAAAAAAAGATTGGCAGACAATTGGTGAAATGGAATCAAGTGTAACTGTGTAGCAAATCCCTGATGACAAATGAACTTTACTAATACTTATCCGGCGGGTGGGGGGGATGACAGATTTAAAAGTTGCTGTTTGCCTATGCCAGCCATTGAAGTTTATTCACACTCAATTGTTCATTGATTCATTTTATTGTCAATGTATGCACGTACAATACAACTCTGATATTTGCCTACGTCAGATAGCCATTAAATATTGAAAGACCATGGGTATTGATGAAACAAAAAGACATCAACTCCCCACAACTGGCATGAAAAAAGGAAAGGAACAAAATTTGCAGACTCTAAGATCCGTCACTCGCCAGCAGCAAAAAAAAACAGCCACAGTAACAATAAGCAACCCCCTAAATATAACAATCTCTGAGCCTCTCACTCAGAACAGATTATACCATTTCTTACCTAATCAGGATGAGAAACTAATTGATCACTGAGGCCAACTAATGAATTGCTTATTACTTGTTCTGAAAAAAAATAGCAAAGACATTTTTGTTGTTTTCAGTGACTGACCATTTCATCTCCCCTTTCTGTTTGCTCATGAGGAATATGCAAGGTTACACATAAATTTATTCTTCTGAAAATCTATCAATCCTTCAGAAAGGATACTTACACTTAAGCTACACAATAATGTATGATTTTCCTCATTTGCTTTGTTAGAGCCTGAAAACTATGATGTGGTGAGATTTCTTTTTAGACCATAAGACAAAGGAGTAGAAGTAGGCCATTTGGCCCATTGAGTCTGCTCCGCCATTTTGTCATGACTCCTATTTAGTCCCACTCCCCGGCCTTCTCACCATAACCTTTGATGCCCTGGCTACTCAGATACCTATCAATCTCTGCCTTAAATGCACCCAATGACTTGGCCTCCACTGCTGCCCGTGGCAACAAATTCCATAGATTTACCACCCTCTGACTAAAAAAAATTTCTTTGCATTTCTGTTCTGAATGGGTGCCCTTCAATCCTTAAGTCATGCCCTCTCGTACTAGACTCCCCCACCACTTGTTTTTATCACTTGTTCACATGATATGCACTTTCTTAATTACAACTGTACACTTGCACTTTAATGTAAATATTTAATCCGTCCATCACCCATCGTGCGGCAGCAACTCATTACATAAAAGCACACAAACGTGGTCAACAGATTCAATTGTTTTTCGGACAATGTGATCAAAGTGACTTGGTTGAATGATTGTTGGTGACAGACGGGTTGGTTTGTGTATCTCAGAAACTGCTGATCTCCTGGAATGTTCATTGACACAGTCTCTAGAGTTTAAAGAGAATGGTACAAAAAACAAAAAAAATCTTGTGAGCAGCAGTTCCGTGGGCAAAAATGAGAGGGGTGAGAAGAGAGTGGCTGGACTGGTTCAAGCTGACAGGAAGGTGGTAGTAACTCAAATAACCACACATTACAGCAGTGGTGTACAGAAGTGCATCTGTGAGTGCACAATACGTCAAAACCTGAAGTGGTTAGCTACAACAGTAGAAGACCAACAACGTACTCTCAGTAGCCACTTCATAAATAAAGTGGCCACTGAGTGCAGCTACTGGCAATGATAAAACCCAGTTGGCAGTCCTTCAGTTTCCCTGGTTTAAAGGGGCTGTTAAGAATCAACCTTACTCTTGTGTCAGGAGTCATACACAGTATTGTTTGACTGGGTAAAGATAGCAGAATCCTTCTTTGAAGGATATTAATAAACAACCACCCAGGAATTTTATGGTACCCTTTACTAAGGCGAACTTTATCAGAAAAAAGGTCCAGATTCATTACATGAGATCACCTTCAATCTATCAGCCCCCTTTAACCTCCCAATTTCAGGTATCTATTAGCAAATGTCAGTATATCACAGACCTTGGATAGTAAAGGAGATGCAGGAAAAGTAAAGAGGAAATTTCTTTCACCATTGTAATTGCAGACAGCTTCCTTTCTGTTGCATGTTAGAATTACATGACAAAACAGATGAGATTAATGTGATGTATTAGTATCCAAATTTAGATACTGATGTTTGAGGCCAGGATTCTGTACATGCATTGAAGAACATTAATGTGGCTAAGCAGGTACCTTTTTCATGAGATGTTTTTTATTAAATAAAACTTGAAAGGCATGTGTAAAGCACAGACAAACAATAAATGTGGGAGATCACAGAGTGAGTTGGAGACAGTTACTCGTGGACTTTAAGCGGCAGTTTTAAAAGTGAGTGGATTATGTCGGGAATTGACTGAGGAGCAGGAAATTGCTTGAGTTAGTAGCAACTTAGCAAGGGCCAATAAAAAAGAAGCGAGGAGTAAGTAGAGCAGCCATTGTGGGAGCGGCTATTGTTGGAATGGACTAGTATTAGAGTGAGAGGCTTTGGCTCAACAGGCTTCGGCAAGAACAGGCAAAGGCTAATGACGCTGATTCCTTTGGAATAATTTATTTGATTGTAGAACTTAAGCTTAAGAAATTAGAGACAAAGGTATAACAAGTGTAGGCAGGATGGCAGGTAGTTAAGACAGTGGAATGCTTCTCCTGTGGGACGTGGGATTGCATGTTACCTAGCAGTCTCCCTGATGACAACATCAGCAAGAAGTGCACTGGATTTCAGTTCCTGACTGGATGGAACAGCTGGAGCTGGATGTATTCAGGACCATCTGGGAGGCTGAAAATCTAATTGAGAAAACTTGAAACTTTTACTGATGTGATCACATTCAGATAGCAGATTGTTGACCACCAGGAAAAGTAACGGGAGTAAGCAGTTGGATGCAGGGTTTCCTTGTGGCCATTCCCACCAGCAACAGTAGAAGAGTGGCAAAGAATAAATACAGTGGGATATAGATCAGTTGCAGATATGGGCCGAAAAATGGCAGATGGAGTTTAACCCAGACAAATGTGAAGTGTTGCACCTTGGTAGGTCAAATGTAAAGAGACAGTACACTGTTAGGGGCAAAGAGTCTTAACAATGTTGATGAGCAAACAGATTTAGGGTCCAAGTTCATAGCTCCTTGAAAGCGCCTACATAGATCAATAGGGTGGTTAAGAAGACATATGGCATGCTTCACATTCCCAAACCAAAAGCCATGGATTAACCAGGAGGTACATCATCTGCTGAAGGCTAAATCTGTGGTATTCAAGTCTGGTAATCCAGCCCTGTACCAGAAAACTAGGTATGATTTGTGGAGGGCTATTTCAAGGGCAAAGAGACAATTTTGAATGAGGTTAAAGGTGACATCGGATGCACGATAACTCTTCCTACAAAGCGAAACCCAATAGCATGAATGGCAGTGATGTTTCACTACCAGATGAACTCAATGCCTTCTATGCCCTCTTTGAAAGGGAGAACACAACTACAGCTGTGAAGATCCCTGCTGCACCTGATGATCCTGTTATCTCTGTCTCAGAGGCCGACGTTAGGCTGTCTTTAAAGAGAGTGAACCCTCGCAAGGTGGAAGGTCCCGATGGAGTACCTGGTAAGGCTCTGAAAACCTGTGCCAACCAACTGGTGGGAGTATTCAAGGACATTTTCAACCTCTCACTGCTACGGGCAGAAGTTCCCGCTTACTTCAAAAAGGCAACAATTATACTAGTGCCTAAGAAGAATAACGTGAGCTGCCTGAATAACTATCGCCTGGCAGAACTCACATCTACAGTGATGAAATGCTTTAAGAGGTTGTTTATGACTAGACTGAACTCCGGCCTCAGCAAGGACCTGGACCCATTGCAATTTGCCTATTGCCACGATAGGTCAACGGCAGACGCAATCTCAGAGTCTCTCCACATGACTTTAGACCACCTGGACAACACAAATACCTATGTCAGGGTGCTGTTCATTGACTATAGCTCAGCAACTGAACTTGAGACCAGGTATCCGGAAGCTTTGCTCATTACAGCCGGGGATTTTAACCAGGCCAACCTCAGAACGACGCTGCCAAAGTTATACCAATATGTCTCCTGCCCCACAAGAGGCCTGAATATACTTGACCACCGCTACACAGCAGTCAAGGATGCCCACCGTTCCGTCCCACGACCTCACTTCAGAAAATCAGACTATCAGGCCGTACTCCTCCTCCTGGCTTGCAGACAGAAACTGAAGCGGGAGGTCACAGTGTCAAAAGTAGTGTCGCGTTGGACAGAGGAAACGGATGAGGTCCTCCGTGACTGCTTTGAATCGGTGGACTGGTTAGTATTCAAGGACTCGGCAGCTAACCTTGATGAGTATGCCTCAGCTGTCACGGACTTTATTTGGAAATGCATGGAGGACTGTGTGTCTCGCAAGACGATCCGGGTATTCCCTAACCGGAAATCTTGGATGAATTATGAGGTCAAGTCCCTTTTGAAGGCTAGAGCTGTGGCTTTTAGGTCCAGGGATACCAGTCGCTACACAGAATCCAGGCGTGAACTCCGGAAAGCCATTAAGGGCGCCAAGAGGCAATATCGAGCCAAGTTTGGAGTCCAGGCTAACCAGAGGGATGTCAGTAGACTATGGCAGGGCCTAAATGAGATCACTGGGTGCAGACAAAAGGCGAGGAATATCAATAACTATGGCGCTTCTCTTCCTGACGAACTTAACGTATTCTACGCAAGATTCGAACAGAAGCGGAGCGTCCCGCTCCCTCCGGATGAACCGGACCTGGTGGCATCGAGATTCATCATCACTGAGGAGGACGTTAGAAGGGCCTTCCTGAAGATAAATCCAAGGAAGGCGATGGGCCCAGATGGTGTCCCAGGACGGGTTCTCCGGGCCTGTGCAAGCGAACTAGCTGGAGTGTTTGCTGACATCTTCAGCTGCTCCTTGCTTCAGGCTAAGATCCCCTCATATTTTAAGAAAGCAATGATAATCCCAGTGCCGAAGAAGAGCAAGGTGGCATGCCTGAATGACTATCAACCTGTGGCTCTGACATCAATTGCTATGATGTGCTTCGAGAGATTGGTTATGGCACACATCAACCACAGCCTACCCGTCAACCTCGACGCTTTGCAATTCGCCAACCGGAGCAACAGGTCAACGGCAGATGCCATCTCTCTGGCCCTACGTTTCTCCTTAGAACACCTGGAGAATAAAGATGCATATGTAAGTCTCTTTTTCATTGACTACAGCTCTGCCTTTAATACCATCATTCCAAATAAACTGATTCCTAAGCTCCGGAACCTGGGCCTTAGCACTCAGATCTGCAGCTGGATCTTCAACTTCCTCACAAACAGGACCCAGGCTGTAAAAATAGGGGACAAGCTCTCCTCTACAATCACTCTGAGCACCGGTGCCCCACAAGGCTATGTACTCAGCCCCCTGCTGTCCTCACTGTACACCAATGATTGTGTAGCCAAGTTTCCATTGAACTCAATATGTAAGTTTGCTGATGACACAACAATTGTAGGCCATATCTTGGGTAATGAGTTTGATACAGAAAGTAAATTAAGAACCTGGTGGCATGGTGCGAAGACAATAACCTATCCCTCAATGTCAGCAAGACAAAGGAATTGGTTGTTGACTTCAGAAGGAGTAGCGGACCGCACGACCCAATTTACGTCGGTGGTGCGCAAGTGGAACAGGTCAAAAGCTTTAAGTTCCTCAGGGTCAATATCACAAATGACCTGACTTGGTCCAACCAAGCAGAGTCCACTGCCAAGAAGGCCCACCAGCGCCTTTACTTCCTGAGAAAACTAAAGAAATCTGGCCTGTCCCCTAAAACCCTCACTAATTTTTATAGATGCACCGTAGAAAGCATTCTTCCAGGGTGCATCACAACCTGGTATGGAAGTTGTCCTGTCCAAGACCAAAAGAAGCTGCAGAAGATCTTGAACATGGCGCAGCACATCACACAGACCAATCTTCCGTCCGTAGATTCACTTTACACCGCATGCTGTCGGAGCAGCGCTGCCAGGATAATCAAGGACACGACCCACCCAGTCAACCCACTTTTCATCCCTCTTCCCTCCAGGAGAAGGCTCAGGAGCTTGAAGACTTGTACGGCCAGATTTGGGAACAGCTTCTTTCCAACTGTGATAAGACTGCTGAACGGATCCTGACCTGGATCTGGGCCGTACCCTCCAAATATCCGGACCTGCCTCTCGGTTTTTTTGCACTAACTTACTTCCCATTTTTCTACTTTCTATTTATGATTTATAATTTAAATTTTTAATATTTACTAATTTTTACTATTTTAAATATTTTTATTATTTAATATTTGTAATCCAGGGAGTGGGAAGCGCAGAATCAAATATCTCTGTGATGATTGTACGTTCTAGTATCAATTGTTTGGCGACAATAAAGTATAAAGTATAAGTATAAAGTATTTAATACAATCATTCACACAATCCTGATTGAGAAGTTGCAGAACCTGGGCCTCTGTACCTCCTTCTGCATTTGGATCCTTGACTTCCTAACCGGAAGACCACAGTCTGTACGGATTGGTGATAACATATCCTCCTCACTGACGATCAACACTGGTGCACCTCAGGGGTGTGTGCTTAGCCCACGTGATTGTGTGGCTAGGCATAGCTCAAATACCATCTATAAATTTGCTGACAGTACAACCATTGTTGGTAGAATCTCAAGTGGTGACAAGAGGGTGTACAGGAGTGAGATATGCCAACTCGTGGAATGGTGCCACAGATACAACCTGGCACTCTTTCTTTTAAAATCTTTTTATTGATTAGTACACAAGAGTTAAACCATGGAGAAACTAATACACTGTTGCAATATAAATTTACAAGAGATATTAATACACAAAAAAATTAGTACAAACAGTGCAGTTTAGATATAATATAACAAGGTAATATAATAGTATACTAATTTTCCATACATATCAATAAAGAGAAGAAAAAACCCAAAAAATCCCCCCCCAAAAAAACCCACCGTGCAACTAATCTAAAAAGCAAAGCAAAGCAATGGGCTAACTAGGTATCAAGTAGACTTAAACAACTTAAAACAATCACGTCCTCAAACCCGACCTCCATTAAAAACAGTTAAAAAGCAAGAAGGGAATATAAATATGGGCAAAGAGAAAAAAAAAATTACATTAAATGAAAATGTTGAATAAAAGGTCTCCAGGTCTGTTCAAATTTAACTGAAGTATCATAAAGATTACTTCTGATTTTCTCCAAATTTAAATATGGTATCGTCTGAGAAAACCAAAAGAACGTAGTTGGCGCATTAATCTCCTTCCAATGTCGTAAAATACATCTTTTCGCCATTAAAGTAAGAAATGCAATCATTCTACGGGCTGAAGGGGAAAGATTACTGGAAATTTTAGGTAATCCAAAGATAGCAGTAATAGGATGGGGAGAAATACCTGTATTCAATACCTTTGAGATAATATTAAAAATGTCTTTCCAAAATTTTCCAAAGTAGGACAGGACCAAAACATATGAGTTAAGGAAGCTGTCTCCCCATGACATCTGTCACAAAGAGGGTTAATATGAGAATAAAAATGAGCTAATTTATCTTTAGACATATGTGCTCTATGAACAACTTTAAACTGAATCAGGGAATGTCTGGAACAGATAGAGGAAGTACTGACTAGTTGTAAAATATGCGCCCAGTCATCTGCCAAGATAGTAAAGCCCAATTCCTTTTCCTAATCTGACCTAATCTTATCGAATGGAGCTTTCCTAAGTTTCGCGATAGTATTATAAATAATAGCCGTTACACCTTTCTGACATGGGTTAAGGTTAATTATAGTATCTAAAATATATGTAGGAGGTAACGTCGGAAAGGAAGAAAGTATGGTACTTAGGAAATTTCTAACTTGGAGATATCTATAAAAATGTATCCTTGGTAAGTTATATTTGTTAGATAATTGTGGAGATATCTATAAAAATGTAACCTTGGTAAGTTATATTTGTTAGATAATTGTTCAAAAGACATAAGGGAACCATCTAAAAATAAATCCAAAAACCGTGATATACCATTAGTTTTCCAAATTTGAAAGGCACGATCCGTAGAAGAGGGGGGAAAGAATATGTTGCCTAAAATAGAAATCGCAAGCCCAAATTGATTAAGATCGAAAAATTTTCGGAATTGAAACCAAATACTTAAGGTATATTTAACTATCGGGTGACAAACCTGTTTATGGCGTTTCAAATCGAAAGGAAGAGAAGAACCTAAAATGGAGCCAAGTGCATAACCTTGAGCAGATTGTAATTCCAATACTACCCATTTTAGAATGGATAGTGTATCTTGGTCAAGTAACCAAAATTTCATGTGTTGAATATTAATTGCCCAATAATAGAATCTAAAATTAGGTAATGCCAAACCTCCATCTCTCTTAGCTTTCTGTAGATGTATTCTACCCAGTCTCGGGTTTTTATTTTGCCAACTAAATGAAGAAATTTTAGAGTCAACTTTGTCAAAAAAGGATTTTGTAACAAAAATCAGTAATGCCTGAAGTACATATAAAAATTTTAGCAGAATAAACATCTTAACAGCATTAATACGACCAATCAAAGTTAAATAAAGTGGAGACCATTTACGTGAAAGTTGTGCAATGTGGTCAATTAAGGGTAGGAAATTAGTCTTAAATAAATCCTTATGTTCACAGGTAATTTTAATCCCAAGGTATGAAAAATGATTATTAACCAATTTAAATGGGAGGTTCTGATATAAGGGAACTTGCTTATTAATCGGGAAAAGTTCACTCTTAATGAGATTTAACTTATAACCTGAAAAAAGACTAAATTGTGCTAATAAATCTAAAGCTGCAGGAATAGATTTTTGAGGATTAGAAATATAAATCATCAGCATAAAGTGATACTTTATGAGACAGTAAGCCACGAGTTATACCAATAATATTTGGCAATATCAAATAATAAAGGACTAAGAGGACAACCTTGTCTGGTACCTCGAAAAAGAGGAAAAAAAGGTGAATTTAAAGAGTTAGTACGAACTGAGGCCATAGGAGAATGATATAACAATTTGATCCAGGATATAAATTTCGGGCTGAAGTTAAACATTTCAAGCACCTTAAATAAGTAAGGCCATTCGACTCTGTCGAAGGCTTTTTCAGCGTCTAGGGAAATGACGCATTCAGAACCATTTTGTGATGGGGTATAGACAATGTTTAACAGTGTACGAATATTATAAAAAGAGTAACGACTTTTAATAAAACCCGTTTGGTCTTCCGAGATAATATAAGGAAGTGTTTTTTCTAATCTGTTTGCTAATAATCTAGAAAAAATTTTAGAGTCAACATTTAATAAAGATATTGGTCTATAAGATGCACATTGAGCAGGGTCTTTATCCTTCTTTAACATCAAAGAGATCGATGCTCTATAAAAGGATTCGGGAAGTTTGCCAAGTTTTAATGAGGCCTCCAGAACACTGAATAACCAAGGGATTAATGAGAATGCAAAAAATTTATAAGATTCCGTGGTAAACCCATCAGAACCAGGAGCTTTCCCCGGGTTCATAGAAAAAATAACATTCTTAATCTCTACAACCTGGCACTCAATGTCAGCAAGACGAAAGAGCTGATTGTGGACTTCAGGAAGGGTAAGACGAAGGAACACATACCAATCCTCATAGAGGGATCAAGAGTAGAGAGAGTGAGCAGTTTCAACTTCCCTGAGGATCTAACCTGGTCCCAACATACTGATGCAGTTATAAAGAAGGCAAGACAGTGGCTATACTTTATTAGGAGTTTGAAGAGATTTGGTATGTCAACAAATACACTCAAGTATGTCTATAGATGTACCATGGAGAGCATTCTGAAAGGCTGCATCACTGTCTGGTCTGGGGGAGCTACTGCTCAGGACCCAAAGAAGCTGCAGAGGATTGTAAATTTAGTCAGCTCCATCTTGGGTACTAGCCTACAAAGTACCCAGGACATCTTCAAGGAGCGGTGTCTCAGAAAGGCAGCATCCATTATCAAAGACCTCCAGCATCCAGCGCATGCCCTTTTCTCACTGTTACCATCAGGCAGGAGGTGCAGAAGCCTGAAGGCACACACTCAGTGATTCAGGAACAGCTTCTTCCCCTTTGCCATCAGACCTAAACAGGCATTGAACCTTTGGACACTGCCTCACTTTGTTAAAAATACGCAGTACTTCTGAATTTTGCATGATTTTTAATCTATTCAATATACGTATACTGTATGAAGTATACTGAATGAGATTTACTTATTTATTTATTACTATTATTTTATTTTTTCTTCTATATTTTGTATTGCATTGAACTGCTGCTACTAGGTTAACAAATTTCACGTCACATGTCGATGATAATAAACTTGATTCTGATTCTGATTCAGATTCTGATCGTTTTTATTAGTCGAGGCATTAAGTTCAAAAGTCAGGAGGTTGCAGATCTATAAAACTCTAGTTGGATCTCATCTGGAGTATTGCATATAGTTCTGGTCACCCCACTATAGGAAGGATGTCGAGGCTTTGGAGATTGTGCCAAAGAAGATTACCAGGATGCTGTCTAGATCGGAGGCCATCAAGATGTTGGACAGATTTGGGTTATTTTCTTTGGAGCAGTAGAGGCTGAGGGCAGATCTGATTATGAGATGCATAGCGTAAACAGACAATATCTTTTTCCAAGTGTTGAAACGTATAATACCACAGAAGGTGTACATTTAAGGTGAGAGACAATCATTTCAAAGGAGATGTGAAGGACAAGTTTTTTTAACGAAGGAAGTGGGGGGTGCCTGGAATGTACTGCCTGGGGTGGGGTAGAGCAGTGGTCCCCAACAACCGGGCCGCAAAGCATGTGCTCCCGGGCCATGAGGAAACTATATGAATTGGCGATATGAAACGATATGAATCAGCTGCACCTTTCCTCATTCCCTGTCATGCCCACTGTTGAACTGTAACGCACGCGAGGTCATTATGCATGCAAGGTCATCAGTGACCCAAGACGCAAATGACCCAAGACGTGCAAAGGAATGGGTCTGTGACCCATTTGTGAATGTTTCCGGTGAACCTTCCATGTTAGCGCGGGAAAAAGATCAGCTCCTCGAGCCTGCAAATGACGCTGAAAAGTATGTTTGACAACACCTTATATTCCGTCTGGGTAGCCTCTAACCTGATGGCATGAACATTGACTTCTCTAACTTCCGCTAGGCCCCACCTCCCCCTCGTACCCCATCTGTTACTCATTTTTATGCACACATTCTTTCTCTCACTCTCCTTTTTCTCCCTCTGTCCCTCTGAATATACCTCTTGCCCATCCTCTGGGTCACCCCCCCCCCCCGTCTTTCTTCCCGGACCACCTGTCCCATGATCCTCTCGTATCCCCTTCTGCCTATCACCTGTCCAGCTCTCGGCTCCATCCCTCCCCCTCCTGTCTTCTCCTATCATTTTGCATCTCCCCCTCCCCCTCCAACTTTCAAATCCCTTACTCACTCTTCCTTCAGTTAGTCCTGACGAAGCGTCTCAGCCTGAAACGTCGACTGCGCCTCTTCCTATAGATGCTGCTTGGCCTGCTGCGTTCACCAGCAACTTTGATGTGTGTTGTTTGACATAACATCTCTGCCGGCATTCTGGATCAAAGTCAAGGCTGAATATCCCGAGATAGCCACGAAAACACTGAAAATATTGCTTCCATTTCCAACATTATATCGCTGCGAAGCGGAGTTTTCTGCAATGAATGCAATGAAAACTAAATTGCGGATTAGACTGGACATAAGGAACCCCCTTCGAGTATCGCTGTCTCCCATCACCCCTCGATAGGACCATCTTGTTGCAGGAAAACAAGCCCAGGGCTCCCACTGATTCACCGATATTGGTGCGTTGCAATGATTTTATATGTTCATACGGGGAAAATATGCACTGTGTTTAATATCCAGACATTACTTAAAGTGTTATAAGTGACTTATAATTCAGTGGTCCCCAACCTCTGGGCCGCGAAGAATGCAGCAGTACAGTAGTAGCCGGAGCGCACCCAGCACATCTTTAAGAAAAAAGCCAAAATAAACAAACTAATTGATTACGTGCCGTGCAGCACCTAATCAATTAGCTTGTTTATTTTGGCTTTTTTCTTAAAGATGTGCTGGGTGCATTCTGGCTACCGCTGTACCGCTGCATTCTTCGCAGCAACGTATCGGTCCGCGGCCCAGAGGTTTGGGACCACGGTTATAATTGACTAATCACGTTATTCATGCGAGGAAAATTATGCGCTGTGTTTAATATTAAGTTCGTTAGATAAACCCCTTTAGAAACGAAAGTGAGTGTAATAGCCACTTATAAGTGACTTATAGTTGACTTATCACCCACCCAGCCCCAGTCCGCTGGTCCGCAAGGATATTGTCAATATTAAACCAGTCCACGGTGTAAAAAAGGTTGGGGATCCCTGGGGTAGAGGCAGAAACATTGGAGACTTTAAAGAGACGTTTAGATATGAATGTGAGTAACTTGGAAGAAGAGATTAGCATTACGTAGGAAGAAGTCATTAGTTTGGTTGACTATTTGGTTGCTAATTTAATTAGTTTGGCATAAAATTTTGGGCCAAAGGGTCTGTTCCTGTGCTGTGTTGTAAATGTTCAATACATGAAAAAAGTTTAAAGTAAACATATTATCAAAATACATATATGGCACCATATACAAGCTTGAGATACAATTTTAACAGCCATACACAATAAACCAAAATACAGATATATACTATCTGTTACAGATACATTCAGTGGTCACTTTATTACGTACCTCCTATACCAAATAAAGTGGCCACTGAGTGTATGTTCATGGTATTATGCGACTGTAGCCCATCCACTTCCAGGTTTGATGTGCTGCGCATTCAACGATGCACTTCTGTATTCATTGTTGTAACACATGGTTATCTGAATTACTGTTGCCTTCTTGTCAGTTTGAAGCAGCTTGGCCATTCTCCTCTGACATCTTCACCCACAGAAATGCAACTGATTGAATCTTTTTTTGTTGTTTTTCTCACCATTCTCTTTATACGTTAGAGATTGTTGTGTGTGAAAATGGTAGCTCAGCAGTTTCTGAGATACTCTAACCACCTTTTCTGGAACCAAAGTATTACCCAGGAATTATACAGCACAGAAACAGGCCCTTTGGCCCTTCTTGGCTATGCCGAACCATTTTCTGCCTAGTCCCACTGACCTGCACACGGACCATATCCCTCCATACACCTCCCATCCATGTATCTGTCCAATTTATTCTTAAATGTTAAAAAAGAACCCGCATTTACCACCTCGTCTGGCAGCTCATTCCATACTCCCACCACTCTCTGTGTGAAGAAGCTCCCCCTAATGTTCCCTTTAAACTTTTCCCCCCTCACCCTTAACCCATGTCCTCTGGTTTTTTTCTCCCCTTGCCTCAGTGGAAAAAGCCTGCTTGCATTCACTCTATCTATACCCATCATAATTTTATATACCTCTATCAAATCTCCCCTCATTCTTCTACGCTCCAGGGAATAAAGTCCTAACCTATTCAACCTTTCTCTGTAACTGAGTTTCTCAAGCCCCGGCAACATCCTTGTAAACCTTCTCTGCACTCTTTCAACCTTATTTATATCCTTCCTGTAATTTGGTGACCAAAACTGAACACAATACTCCAGATTCGGCCTCACCAATGCCTTATACAATCTCACCATAACATTCCAGCTCTTATACTCAATACTTTGATTAATAAAGGCCAATGTACCAAAAGCTATCTACCTGTGACGACACTTTTAGGGAATTTTGTATCTGTATTCCCAGATCCCTCTGTTCCACTGCACTCCTCAGTGCCTTACCATTAACCCTGTATGTTCTACCTTGCTTTGTCCTTCCAACGTGCAATACCTCACACTTGTCAGTATTAAACTCCATCTGCCATTTTTCAGCCCATTTTTCCAGCTGATCCAAGTCCCTCTGCAGGCTCTGAAAACCTTCCTCACTGTCTACTACACCTCTAATCTTTGTATCATCAGCAAACTTGCTGATCCAATTTACCACATTATCATCCAGATCATTGATATTGATGACAAATAACAATGGACCCAGCACTGATCCCTGTGGCACACCACTAGTCACAGGCCTCCACTCAGAGAAGCAATTCTCGACTACCACTCTCTTGCTTCTTCCATTGAGCCAATGTCTAATCTCTCCATGTATACCTAGCGACTGAATTTTCCTAACTAACCTCCCATGCGGGACCTTGTCAAAGGCCTTACTGAAGTCCATGTAGACAATATCCACTGCCTTCCCTTCATCCACTTTCCTGGTAACCTCCTCGAAAAACTCCAACAGATTGGTCAAACATGACCTACCACGCACAAAGCCATGTTGACTCTCCCTAATAAGCCCCTGTCTATCCAAATGCTTGTAGATTCTGTCTCTTAGTACTCCCTCCAATAACTTACCTACTACTGACATTAAACTCACCGGCCTATAATTTCCTGGATTACTTTTCGATCCTTTTTTAAACAACGGAACAACATGAGCCACTCTCCAATCCTCCGGCACTTCACCCGTAGACAGCGACATTTTAAATATTTCTGCCAGGGCCCCCGCAATTTCAACACTAGTCTCCTTCAAGGTCCGAGGGAACACTCTGTCAGGTCCCGGGGATTTATCCACTTTAATTTTCCTCAAGACAGCAAGCACCTCCTCCTTTTCAATCTGTACAGCTTCCATGGTCTCACTACTTGATTCCCTCAATTCCATAGATTTCATGCCAGCTTCCTTAGTAAATACAGACGCAAAAAACCTATTTAAGATCTCCCCCATTTCCTTTGGTTCCGCACAAAGCCGACCACTCTGATCTTCAAGAGGACCAATTTTATCCCTTACAATCCTTTTGCTCTTAATATACTTGTAAAAGCTCTTTGGATTATCCTTCACTTTGACTGCCAAGGCAACCTCATGTCTTCTTTTCACCCTCCTGATTTCTTTCTTAAGTATTTTCTTGCACTTCTTATACTCCTCAAGCACCTGATTTACCCCCTGTTTCCTATACATTTCATACAACTCCCTCTTCTTCTTTATCAGAGTTGCAATATCCCTTGAAAACCAAGGTTCCTTATTCCTATTCAATTTGCCTTTAATCCTGACAGGAACATACAAACTCTGCACTCTCAAAATTTCCCCTTTGAAGGCTTCCCACCTACCAATCACATCTTTGCCAGAGAATAACCTGTCCATATCCACGCTTTTTAGATCCTTTCTCATTTCTTCAAATTTGGCCTTCTTCCAGTTCAGAACCTCAACCCTGGGACCAGATCTATCCTTGTCCATGATCAAATTGAAACTAATGGTGTTATGATCACTGGAACCAAAGTGAACCAAATTATAGTTGTTGAGTGGACTATTCAAATGCTCAGAAGCTGAAAAAGGAATTGAGTAATATTGAGTGATATCCAACAAGTAACATCTACTTGTCTTATTTTCTAAACAAGACTACCTGAACTAATAATTAAAAATACATGATTATATTACCATTAGATCTGAAGGTCAGCTGCAGTCTTATTTCCATTAGTCCCTAGCATTTTGGTGGAATATTTTGTTCTAAGATGCTACTTGTATCCCTTAAATAGGAAGTTTCAAATGTCCATTCATGGAATAATTTGTCCCAATTTACTGTGGTGGTTTTCTTTGGATAAGGCAAGAGTCATTAGATAAGAAGGAAGTTTGCAAAGGTCACAGTATTCTGTCTTTGTTAGAATTGGTAGGAATTTTTGATTATTCAGCACTGCAGAATCGAGGATGAAACAATGTAAAATTAGAGAGAATGGAGGCATTCAGAAAGAGGTAGAATGGGTAATTATCAAAACTTGCATGTAACTACACACATCATGGAAAGCAACAAGTGGACGATAAACAGGATGGTCATTGAACACAGCGGCATGAAACACAGTTGTAGGGAAGCAGCGAACTTCACCCAAGATGCCCACCAGCAGGTCATGCTCTCTTCTCTCTGCAGTTTCAGGTAGATGGCACAAGAGTCTCAAGACTCACACCACCAGATTCAAGAGCAGTTACTACCCCTCAACCACCAAGCTCTTGAATAAAAGGAGATAATTACACTCACTTGCCCAACCATTGAAATGTTCCCACAACCAATGATCTCTCTTTAAGGATTCTTTATCTCTATCTCATGTTCTCATGATGTATTGCTATTTATTTATTTGTTGGGTGGGACTATAACCAGAGGTCATTGGTTAAGGGTGAAAGGTGAAAAGTTTAAACATGAGGGGAAACTTCTTCACTCAGCGGGTCGTGAAAGTGTGGAATGAGCTGTGAGTGCAAATGGTGCATGCAAGCTCAATGTCAATGTTTAAGAGAAGCTTGAATAGGTACATGGTTGGTAGGGATATGGAGGGCTATAACCTTTGTGCAGGTCAATGGGCGTAGGCAGCTTAAATGGTTTGGCAGGGACTAGATGGGCTGAAAGGCCTGTTTCTATGCTGTATTTTTCTACGACTCTATGATTTTATTTGCAATTGCACTTTTAATGTCTTCTGAACTCTGGTTGGTCATTCATTGATCCTATTATATTTGCTATTCTATAGATTTGCTGAGTATGCTTACAAAAATGAATCTCAATGTTGTATATAGCGCATTATAAGTAGTTTGATAATAAAATTTACTTTGAACATGAAGGATAGGGACTTGAGAGGTAGACATGAGTAGCTAGGTCATTGCAGAAAACTTAACTGGACAGATAATTGTAGATCAATCACAAACAAGAAGAAATCTGCAGATGCTGGAAATCCAAACAACACACACAAAATGCCGGAGGAACTCAGCAGGCCAGGTAGTATCTATGGAAAAGAGTAGAGTTGACTTTTTGGGCCGAGATCCTACATCAGAACTTGAGAAAAAAAAGATGAAGAGTCACAAACAGAGGTGACGGGAGGGGAGGAAGAAACACAAGGTGATAGGTGAAACCAGGTCAAAGAACACTGAGGCTGTCTACAAAAAGGGTCAAAGCCATCTCTATTTCCTGAGGAGACTGAAGTCCTTTAATATCTGCCGGACGATGCTGAGGATGTTCTACGAGTCTGTGGTGGCCAGTGCTATCATGTTTGCTGTTGTGTGCTGGGGCAGCAGGCTGAGGGTAGCAGACACCAACAGAATCAACAAACTCATTCGTAAGGCCAGTGATGTTGTGGGGATGGAACTGGACTCTCTCACGGTGGTGTCTCAAAAGAGGATGCTGTCCAAGTTGCATGCCATCTTGGACAATGTCTCCCATCCACTACATAATGTACTGGTTGGGCACAGGAGTACATTCAGCCAGAGACTCATTCCACCGAGATGCAACACAGAGCGTCATAGGAAGTCATTCCTGCCTGTGGCCATCAAACTTTACAACTCCTCCTTTGGAGGGTCCGACACCCTGAGCCAATAGGCTGGTCCTGGACTTATTTCATAATTTACTGGCATAATTTACATATTATTATTTAATTATTTATGGTTTTATTTTGCTATATTTATACTATTTAACTTCCGTATTTTGCCATGAAATCCTTATGGATCCTATGGTCCATGAGGTCACAAAGACACGATCCTATCAGGATCTCTGCTCTACGGCAGCACTAAAAAGCTACGGTTCTGCATGATGGAGCTTGTCGCATTTCGATACGTTCAGGTTCGGTCCTGTGGACACGAATTCTCGCTGTAGCATAGTGGGAACCAGGACATCGAAGACAGCGAGAGTAGCTGTCAGAGGGCTCTGCACTTGATAATCAATTTGCCAATTCTCAAAATTATAAAGTAACTATCAGCATCATCATGGCTTGGCTTCACTAATGAAGATTTAGGAAGGGGGCTGCCCACGTCTGCTGCAGGCTCGCTGGCGGCTGATGAGGCCAATATGGGACAGGCAGGTCCGGCCACAGCGGCTGCAAGGAAAATTCTGTTCTGAGTTTGGTGCTGCTGTGTCACGGTTCTTCCTCCTACTTTTGTCCTCAATGCCAGCCCTGCGCGCATTCTCGAAGGAGGAGACAGACTGGTGGATGGTGTGTCGCCAGGCCTCGCCACCGGAAGCTAGATTAGACCACTGGCGATGGTCAATGCGACAGGCACCAAGAGATTTCTTCAGAATCCTTTTACCTCTTCTTTGGTGCCCCTCTGTCAGGGTGGCCAGTGGAGTGTTCGCCATACAGCACAATCTTGGGCAGGCGATGATCCTCCATCCTGGAGACGTGCCCTGCCCAGCGCAGCTGCGTCTTCAACAGCATGGCCTCGATGCTGGTGACCTCCGCCTGTTCGAGGACTTCGATGTTGGTGACGAGGTCACTCCAGTGGATGTTGAGGATGGTGCAGAGGCAACGCTGGAGGAAACGCTCAAGGAGTCGTAGGTGGTGACGGTAGGTGACCCACGACTCGGAGCTGTACAGGAGGGTGGTCAGTACGACAGCTCTGTACACGCTGACCTTTGTGCCTTCCTTCAGATGCTCGTTGTTCCAGACTCTTTTGTACAGCTTGCCGAACGCGCTGTTTGCCTTTGCCAGTCTGTTGTCAATCTCTTTGTCGATCTTGGCATCTGACGAGATGGTGCACCCCAGGTAGCTGAACTGGTGGACTGTCTTCAGCTCTACCTCACTGATGGTGATGTGGGGAGGATGGTAATCTTTCTGAGGTGTGGGCTGATGGAGAACTTCTGTCTTCTTCAAGTTGACTTCCAGTCCGAAGAGCTTGGCATTCTCTGTGAAGTAGTATGTTATACGCTGCAGGGCTGTCACTGTGTGGGCAACAAGGGCAGCATCATCTGCGAAGAGTAGCTCTCGGATGCGTTGCTCCAATGTCTTGGTGTGGGACTGTAATCGCCTCAGGTTGAACAGGCTGCCATTGGTGCAGTATCGGATGTAAACACCTGAGAGCGGTGTACGGCCCTTCTCATCAGGTCCAGAGTCCCTTGTGCAGTGCAGACGGTCAGGCGCTCTTCACAGACAAGGCGTCCATCCTGAACTGGTGATCAGAACATTTCCGGACTCTCTTCAGCGCCAAACGCATGGTCCAAGACTCGGCAATTCATCGCATCCCACAACAGCCAGAGAAAACAGAACTGGACAAGATTCCAACCCTAGAAGAGACAGTCAAGGCCATAGAGCAACTGAAAAGTGACAAGGCAGCGGGAGTTGATGGAATCTCACCTGAGATTTAGAAGCATGGGGGCCCAGTGTTACACACCAAACTCCACAAGTTCTTTGTCTGCTGCTGGGAACAAGGTAAACTACCACAGGACCTCCGAGATGCAGTCATCGTCGTCCTGTATAAGAACAAGGGGGAAAAGTTCGACTGCTCCAATTACCGGGGGATAACTCTGCTTTTTATAGCAGGAAAAATCCTCGCAAGAGTACTCCTGAACAGGTTGGTGCCCATTATTGCAGAAGGACACCTGCCAGAGAGCCAGTGTGGCTTCAGAGCCAACAGGAGCACCACCAACACGGTATCTGTTCTCAGGCAACTCCAAGAGAAATGTAGGGAACAGAACAAGAGATTGTACGTGACGCTTGTCGACCTTACCAAAGCGTTCGACACTGTGAGCAGGGAAGGTCTGTGGCAAATCATGGAACGACTGGGACTCCCCGCAAAGTTCTTCAGCATGGTCATCCAGCTACATGAAGATCAGCATGGCCAAGTCAGACACAACAACGATCTCTCAGAACCCTTCCAAATAGACAACAGAGTTAAGCAAGGGTTCATCCTCGCACCGACTCCTTTCACCAAAAAAAGTAACTATATTTCATATCGAAATAGCAACTATTGTCTCCCCATCGCTGTAGAAGGAGTGGCGTCTGTCTCTCCCTTATTAATGAGAGAGAGTGTCTGTGGGATGTTGAAAATGTTGGAGTGAACAGTTAGCTTTTGATGGACTGTTGACCATGGTCCCTCTTTGGGGGCTTTGCTGTTGCTTGCATATTGGGTGGTGGAAATGCTGATGCTTAATGCCAGAATAATTTGGGGGAGGGGGAGGGGGAAGGGAGAGGGTTGATGCTACTGCTTGTGTGTGGAAAGGGGGCAGGGGGCTTTGGGTTTCTTATTTTTTTCTGTCATTCATTCTTTGGGGGTTTGTCTTCTGTTTCAAGGATGTCTGCAGAGGGAAAGTATATTGTATATATCCTCTGATATTAAATAGAACTACTGAACTATCAAACTATTGTTGTCCTTACCAGTTAGATAAATTGAGGGCCATTGTGAAGAGATGATGTGGTCAATCATGTCAAATATAGCAATCATATTAATATGATAATGAGTGACAACTTGCCAAAGGTATAATTTGAAACTTTAAGTGTAGTTTCAATACTATGCTACACTGGGAAACTGGAATAGAGAAATTTCTCTTGTAATTCAAGGAATGATGAGAGCAGGATGGTGACCATTTAAAAGAATGGAAAAGAAAAGATAAAGGTATGGAAATTTGGAGACAGGAGAGCGCACTTTTTGTTTTGATCTTGAATCAGGAGTGTGGTGATTATAGACTTAAAGGAGAGTGAAACTAAAAGAAAATATTTTATAAAACATCACCCAAATTTTGAAGCCTGGAAATCTCATGGATTGATTCCTGGCGAAATTCTTCAGTCTGGAAATAAATAGAGAAGCAACTTCATAAACTATTAATATATATTTAATATTGATAAGGATTGTTGTTTTCTAAGTAATGTTATTAATTATATTGAACCCATTCTTAAGGTTGTTATAGCTGATGATGGTAGTGGAGATAAGCTCCTACCACCTATTAAATGCTCACAATATTGTGCGCTTCAAATAGCCTCTGACAGACAAGGCCAACTCCTGGCCTTCATGTGTGACTTCATTACTAAGCCTGGTAGAACTGTTTCCACTGACAGGAGAAAGGGCAAGTGTTTTAGAAACAGTCACTTCAGGCAGATGGGGCTTATTTGCCACGGTTGGCACTCATCTAGGAGAAGAAAAACTGATCTCAAACCTCCAATGCCTGGGGCTTATACCTACTCACGAGGAAGGCTTCAGAAGGAAACCCTGGGGGAAAAATCCACAGCAGGAGTCCCTAATGTAAGCCTACATTGTGTTCAATGCTGACGGGCAACTCTTGCGACGCTGCTAGAGCCAAAACTGTATCGGTCTCTGCCATTCCTTTGAGTTCATCAGATGCATGGGGAGGGGCAACCTGCTACGTGGGCAACAGCTTTCTGTCAATATTGTACTGCCCTGGCAACACACACAAAATGCTGGAAGTATTCAGCAGGCCAGGCAGCAGCTATGGAAAAGAGTACAGTCAACATTTCAGGCCGAGACCCCTTCATCAAGACTCAAAAAAATGATGCATTTTGTGTGTGTTGCTTCGATTTCTAGCATCTGCAGACTTTCTCTTGTTTGTACTGCCCTGGCTTGTGTATCTGGACAGCTAGGACGTAACATCAATGGTAGACACTGACCGATGGAGGTCCATAGATATACTGAACCACTAAGAAATCACTTAGTGTTGGTGCGTGGCCAAGTGATTAAGGCATTTGTCTAGTGGTTTGAAGGTGGCTAGTTCGAGCCCCAGCTGAGGCAGCGTGTTGTGTCCTTGAGCAAGGCACTTAACCACACATTGCTCTGCGACGACACTGGTGCCAAGCTGTATGGGTCCTAATGCCCTTCCCTTGGACAACATTGGTGTTGTGGAGAGGGAAGACTTGCAGCATGGACAACTGTTGGTCTTCCATACAACCTTGCCCAGGCCTGTGCCCTGGAAACCTTCCAAGGCGCAAATCCATGGTCTCATGAGACTAACGGATGCCTATAAAAAAGAGAACACTTTCACAGAAACTAATGCAATGTTTGAATAATCATTAAACAAAATATTTGATACAATTTAAACAAATATATTTTTCATATCCTTGAAATCTGGAACATGAGAGCTTGTTTTATAAGACAGATGTGTAAGAAGATATTTTTAGTCATATTGTTATTCCTTATTAAGATTTTTCTCTGCACTGGTATAAGTTCATCATTAATGACATGAAAACAAAACAATGCCCCTCTTTTCTAAGATAAAGAATATTTTGCAGAATTCTTTAATGCCTTTATAATTTTCCTCAGGGTGCTCTCTGCAGTGCCCTTTAACCTTCAATTCCTGGAGGCTTCAGAATATTATTTAGGAGGTTGACAATCTTAATTTATAACAACTATTCAAACAAGCTGTAATGATAATCTCTGTGGAAAATTGATTATCATTAAACAATCAATATTGCCCTTTTAATTTCATTCCAAACTAATCTTATAAATGCATATTTTTGTCCTTGTGTTGTTTATATATTTCACAAATATTCCCCTGATATTCTTTTTATGAGTAAAATGTAATCCACTCTGACCTTTAATTTATTTGTGAAGTATTGGGAATTTTCACTAAGTATATTTACTAAGTTCAGGATGCTTTGTAAAAAAGGTGACACTGACCTTCAAAATATTATTCAAATTAATGATTTGTCTTGCTTCTGATTATCTGCATAAACACAAACATCTCAAAAGATAATTTAATATAAATATTTTAGACAAAATGACAAGATCAAATTACTGGGCAAGGTAGATAAAATTAAGAAAACTCCAAAGTACACCCAGAAGAACTGATGGTTTTTAGGTTTCTATTTGAAGCTTACAGTGCTGTCAAATAGTAGCGTAGAGTTAGCACAACACTATAACAGTTTAGGGGTGTCCTGGAGTCCATAGTTCAGTTCTCGCATTGTTCTGTAAGGAGTTACTATATATTCTCGCCATGGAATGTGTGGGTTTCCCAAGGTACTGCGGTTTCCTCCCACAGTCCAAAGACCTCAATTAGTCATTGTAAATTGTGTCATGATTAGGTTGGGGTTAATCAGGGTCGTTGGGTTGCCAGGGCATCGTAAATCAAAGGGCCTACTCTACCCTGTGTTATTAAATAAATAAAATGGCACATTGAAAAAGGTATTACAGATACGATTTCAAAATAGAAGAAGCAATTCTGTAATAAATTTGACAGCATTTTTGGAAGCTGCTTTTCATAATATTAGGTCCCTAGAAAATATAGATAAATACTTTGAGACGCCACAATGAAACATTGCTCAGCAGTCGAAAGCATTTTCGGCAAAGACTCCAAACAGCTCTATGGTGAAAAGATTCAACTTGTGTCAAGGTTTCTTCCCCCAGGGGAAGAAAAAAATGAGGCAGTGTTTCCATTGTTCTATTTTCACGTTCTTTGTTATTAATGGTTTGGATCTCAACAGACCATAGTCATAGATAGAGCTTCTGCTGCTGTTCATCATTTTTGTTAATGATTTGAATGAATTAATTAAATGGAATAATTTGTAAATTTGATGCATCAATTTGAAATGCATTAATAAAATGGTACATGAGACTAAATTATTTGGCATCAATTAACATGTTGCTGGCTAATAAACCAGAGGAAATATTCACTTTCTTCTAACTTACATAAGTACAATTATGGCTGTTCCTTTTCATTCCAGAAGCTCTCAGGATGAGGTGTTTCACTCCAGAACTACTGAGATATCTCTCTTCTTCAAAGAAAGGTGTTTCCTTTCCTCCACCATCAACACCGCCCTCACCTAATTCCCCTCCACTTCACATACATCTGACCTCACCCCATCTTCCTGCCACACCGGGGATAGGGTTCCTCTTGTCCTCAACTACCACCCCACTAGCCTCCACGTCCAGCACATAATTCTCCGTAACTCCAGCCATCTCCAAAGGGATCCCACTACCAAGCACATCTTTCCCTCCTACACACTTTTTACTTTCCACAGGGATCGATCCCTACGTGACTCTCTTGTCCATTCGTCCCTCCACGCAGATCTCCCCCCAGGGACTTATGCTTGCAAGCAGAAAAAGTGCAACACCTGCCCCTACACCTCTCCTGGTGGCCACCCATTTCAATTCTACTTCCTCTTCCCATTCTGATATGTCAGTCATAAGACCATAAGATCATAAGATATAGGAGCAGGTTAGGCCATTCAGCCCATTGAATCTGCTCCACTATTCAATCATGGGCTGATCCAATTCTTCCAGTCATCCCCACTCCCCTGCTTTCACCCCATACTCTTTGATGCCCTGGCTAATCAAGAATCTATCTATCTCTACCTTAAATATACCCAATGTCTTGGCCTCAACAGCCGCTTGTGGCAACAAATTCCACAGATTTACCACCCTCTGGCGAAAGTAATTTCTCTGCATCTCTGTTCTAAAAGGACGTCCTTCAATCCTGAAGTTGTGCCCTCTTGTCCTAGAATCCTCTACCATGGGAAGTAACTTTGCTATATCTAATCTGTTCAGGCATTTTAACATTCAGAATGTTTCTATGAGATTCACCCCATTCTCCTGAACTCCAGGGAATACAGCCCAAGAGCTGCCAGACATTCCTCATACAGTAACCCTTTCATTCCTGGGATCATTCTGGTAAATCTTCTCTGAACCCTCTCCAATGTCAGTATATTCTTTCTAAAATAAGAAACCCAAATGTGCACACAATACTCCACATGTGGTCTCATGAGTGCCTTATAGAGCCTCAACATCACATCCCTGCTCTTATATTCTATACCTCTAGAAATAAATGTCAACATTGCATTCTGCTTCTTCACAACCGATTCAACCTGGAGGTTAACCTTTAGGGTATCTTGCACAAGGACTCGCAAGTCCCTTTGCATCTCTGCATTTTGAATTCTCTCCCCATCTAAATAATAGTCTGGTTGTTTATTTCCTCCACCAAAGTGCACGACCATACACATTCTAACATTGTATTTCATTTGCCACATTTTTGCCCCTTCCTCTAAACTATCTAAGTCTCTCTGCAGGCTCTCTGTTTCCTCAACACTAATCACTCCTCCACCTATCTTTGTATCATCAGCAAATTTAGACACAAATCCATTAATCCCATAGTCCAAATCATTGACATACGTCATAAAAAGCAGCAGTCCCAACACCGACCCCTCTGGAACTCCACTGGTAACCGGCAGCCAGCCAGAATAGGATTCCCTTATTCCCACTCTGTTTTCTGCCAAGGAGCATGTTAATAACTTTCCTGTAATTCCATGGGCTCTTAATTTGCTAAGCATCCTCGTGTGTGGCACCTTGTCAAAGGCCTTCTTAAAATCCAAGTACACCACACCTACTACATCTCGTTTGTCTACCCTGCTTGTAATTTAGAAATAGAGAAACATAGAAAACCTACAGCACAATACAAGCCTTTCGGACCACAAAGCTGTGCCGAATATGTTGTTAGCTTTGAGATTACCTAGGGCTACCCATATCCCTCTATTTTTCTAAGCTCCGTGTACCTATCCAGGAGTCTCTTAAAAGACCCTATCGTATCCGCCTCCACCACCGTCACCGGCAGCCCATTCCATGCACTCACCACTCTCCGCGTAAAAAACTTACCCCTGACATCTCCTTTGTACCTACTTCCGAGCACCTTTAAACAGTGCCCTCTCATATTAACCATTTCAGCCCTGGGAAAAAAGCCTCTGATTATCCACATGATCAATGTCTCTCATCATCTACACCTCTATCAGGTCATCTCTCATCCTCTGTCACTCCAAGGAGAAATGGCTGAGTTCACTCAACCTATTCTAATAAGCCATGCTCCCCAATCCATGCAACATCCTTGTAAATCTCCTCTGCAGCCTTTCTATTGTTTCCACATCCTTCCTGTAGTGAGGCAAACAGAACTGAGCACAGTACTCCAAGTGGGGTCCGACCAGGGTCCTGTATAGCTGCAACATTACCTCTTGGCTCCTAAACTTAATCCCATGATTAATGAAGGCCAATGCACCGTCTGCCTTCTTAACCACAGAGTCAACCTACGCAGCAGCGTTGAGTGTCCTATGGACTTGGACCCCAAGATCCCTCTGATCCTCCACACTGCCAGCAGTCTTACTATTAATACTATATTCTGCCATCATATTTGACCTACCAAAATGAATCACCTCACACTTATCTGGGTTGAACTCCATCTGCCACATCTCAGCCCAGTTTTGCATCTTATCAATGTCCTGCTGTAACCTCTGACAGCCCTCCACACTGTGCAGAACACCCCCAACCTTTGTGTCATCAGCAAATTTACTAACCCATCCCTCCACTTCCTCATACAGGTCATTTGTAAAAATTACAAAGAGTAGGGGTCCCAGAACAGATCCCTGAGGCACACCACTGGTCACCAACCTCCATGCAGAATATGACCCATCTACAACCACTCTTTGCCTTTTGTGAGCAAGCCAGTTCTGGATCCACTAAGCAATGTCCCCTTATCCCATATCTCCTTACTTTCTCAATAAGCCTTGCATGGGGTACCTTATCAATTACCTTGCTGAAATCCATATGTACTGCATCTACTGCTCTACCTTCATCAATGAGTTTAGTTACATCCTCCAAAAATTCAATCAGGCTCGTAAGGCATGATCTGCCTTTGACAAAGCCAATTTCCTCAAAGAATTTCAGTAAGTTTGTCAGGCAGGATTTTTTTTCAGGAAACCATGCTGGCTTTGGCCTATCTTGTCATGTACCTCCAGGTACTCTGTAATCTCATCTATAGCAATTGATTCCAACAACTTCCCAACCACTGATGTCGGGCTAACAGGTCTATAGTTTCCTTTCTGTTTCCTCCCACCCTTCTTAAATAGCAGAGTAACACTCGCAATTTTCCAGTCATCTGGTACAATGCCAGAATCTATCGATTCTTGAAAGATCATCATTAATGCCTCCACAATCTCTCCAGGTACTTCCTTCAGAACCCAAGGGTGCATTCCATAAGGTGCAGGAGATTTTTCCATCCTCAGACCATTAAGCTTCCTGAGCACCTTTTCAGTTATAATTTTCACGGCACATACTTCACTTCCCTGACACACTTAAACATCTGGTATACTGCAGACGTCTTCCACTGTGAAGACTGATGCAAAATACGCATTCAGTTCCTCTGTCATCTCTCCATCTCTTATTACAATATCTCCAGCATCATTTTGTATTGGTCCTATATCTATCCTCAACTCTCTTTTCCCCTTTATACACTTAAAAAAGCTTTTAATATCTTCTTTGATATTAGTCACCAGCTTCCTCTCATAATTCATCTTTTCCTTCTGAATGACCTTCTTAGTTTCCTTCTGCAAGTTTTTAAAAGCTCCTCAGTCCTCTATCTTCCCACCAGCTCTGGCTTCCTTGTATGTCCTATCTTTTGTTTTTACTTTGACTCTGACTTCACTTGTCAGCCATGGTAGTGTCCTTCTTCCCTTTGAAAATTTCTTCTTATTTGGAATATATCTGTCTTGCACTTCCTCATTTTTCGCAGAAACTCCAGCCACTGCTGCCCTGCTGCCTTTCCTGCAAACGTCCCTTTCCAGTCAACTTCAGCTGGTTCCTCTCTCATGCCATGATAATTTCCTTTATTCCACTGAAATACCGACACACTGGATTTTATTTTTTCCCCTCTCAAATTTCAATGTGAACTCTATCATATTGTGGTCACTGTTCCCTAAGAGTTCTTTAAATTTAATCTCTCTTATCAGCTCCAGATCATTGCACAACACCCAATCCAGCACAGCTGAGAAGAGGCCACACTCAGCTGGAGGAGAAACACCTTATATTCTGTCTGGGGAGCCTCCAACCTGATGGTACAAACATCAATGTCTTGAACTTCTAGTAATTGCCCTCCCCCACCCATCACCATTTGCCATTCCTGTGTCCCTCTCTCACTTTATCTCTTTACCTGCCCATCACCTCCCTCTGCTGCTCCTCCCCCTTTCCTGTCTTCTATGGTCTTCTACCATCTCCTGCTTTTTTCTCTTCCACCAATCAACTTCTCAACCCTTCCCTCCTCTCAGTTTCACCAATCAACGACCAGCTTGTACCTCTTCCTCCCCTGTCCCCACCACCTTTTTCTGACTTCTCTTCTTCCTTTCCAGTCCTGATGAAGACACTCAGCATGAAATGTCAACTGTTTACTCTTTTCTATAGATGCTACGTGACTTGTTGTTCCTCCAACATTTTGTCTGTGTTGCCTTGTATTTCCAGCATCTGCAGATTTTCTTGTGTTTGTTTTCCTGTACTTACATTTCCACCAGTGCATTTATTGTGTAACTGTAAATTCCTCCCCTTGTTCAGATTCTAGAAATCTCCGTATTTATTCTCCGTTTTCAACTATATCTCTTCTCCTACTCCAGTTCTCCCATAGACAAACTGCAATGGTTCCTGTGCTTCACCGGACAATTTACAATGACCAATAAACCTGCTAACCGTTACAGCTTTGGAACACGGGAGGAAACCGTAGCACCTGGAGGAAACCCACTTGGTCATGGGGAGAACGTACAAACTCCTTACCAGTGACACAATTGAGCCTGGGTCACCTGTACTGTAAAGTGTTGTGCTAACTAAGTGTTGGCACGTGGCCAAGTGGCTAAGGTACTCGTCTAGTGATTTGAAGGTCGCTAGTTCGAGCCTTGGCTGAGGTAGCGTGTTGTGTCCTTGAGCAAGGCACTTAATCACACAGTGCTCTGCAATGACACCGGTGCCAAGCCGTATAGGTCCTAATGCCCTTCCCTTGGACAACATCGGTGGTGTGGAGAGGGGAGACTTGCAGCATGGGCAACTGCCGGTCTTCCATACAATCTTGCCCAGGCCTGCGCCCTGGAAACTTTCCAAAGTGCAAATCCATGGTCTCACGAGACTAACGGATGCCAATAACCACTACACTCCTGTGCCACCCCAAAGACAGAGAGGAGGCAGATAAACAAAATGCTGAAGAGAGACCAGGGACATGGGATGTTTGGTAAGGGAAGAGAACAAAACAGAAGTTGATTATCAGATGTGTACAGTGTGCCAACCCAATAAGTGGAAATGGAACCAGGCAACAGTTGGCAGGATTGACCAGGATAGTATTTAAGCTCCCAGAAATGGAAAACTTACTCAACCTGCTCAACTCATAGTCATTAAGGTAAAATACATTCAGAAATAGCATCTCACAAATGTAGAATGAAATAACCTGTAACAGCCTCACTGAGCTCATATACAAATTTGGCTTGTTAGCAGACTCTGATAACTCCCACAAGACTCAGCAGTGAGAAGACCACCTTTCTTAAATAATATTCATCCGGTCGGTAAGACTTGGGTTCAACCAAACAGGAAAGTTGGGATGTTTTGATTAATGGGCATGACCGTTAATTGTGGAACTAAATTCTCATCACCAATCATGGGTAGAACTTGCCATCTTGGACTCCATCTTGAGAAGCATTCCTTGCAATTGCTCCTTCCCATTGGATTGAATAGTACAGCCATCTCTCCTGATCTTCTCTTCTCTGCATCTCGCGCCAAAAGACCCTGATCCCCACCCGTGTCCGTCACTCATCTCGCTCCACCCAGCTCTCTCTAGAACCATCTTCCAATTCCACTGTTGTGATTGGCTGATACAACATTCCTAAGTTGAACATCATAGCCCCTCATCTTCAGCCAAAACCAAAATATTCTACTAGCAGGACACATTGCTTTTACAGAAAGTTACTGAATGAAATATCCTGCCACCGCCACCAAGAATAGTCATGTCCTCATGACTTTGAAATTTATCAAACTATTATGAATAACACAGTATTCAAATGAATTTCATGATTTTAGGACCCCCCCCCCAGCCATTTGTAAATGCAGTAACATATCTCACTATAGGGCTAGTTTCCATAGTGCGTTATATGCCAGCTTCTCTAGGGGTTTCCTGACTCTCTGAGACCTTCTTATCTCATTTTCAACTTCTTCAGCCTCAGGCTCTCCTTAGGACCTTTCCTGTCTACTTGGGAATGCCTCCCCTGGTCCATTACCCATGCCTTCTGGCAACTCAGGTCCCCCTGTCACCTGACTGAGCTCAGCTTCATCCCCAATTACATTGGAGCCCAGCTTCCCTTTATTGTTAGCATCATGTCTGCCTGTCCATTGCTAGTCCACCCCCCCACCCCCACCACTATATCTGAGTCAGGGTTGGGAGATTCAGGAGTCTCTACATCAATTCTTGGGGAGTTTACGCAAGGTGACATATACTACACCCCCATTTCCTCGTACTCTGAATCTGTACAGTATTCAGTGGTTGTGTCCTTTGCAAGTCTTTCCGCTGATGGCCTTTCTGTTCTCCTCCTTCTGTGTAGAGCTCTCCTACCAAGTGTAGGTTTCACGTCAGGCCTTAGGTCAACATGTACCTCCTGCTTTAGAGGTAAAAAGTGATTCCGATCAAGAATTTTGACAGGGCCATTCCCATCTTCTGGCTTCACCTGAAAACTGACACATTTGGCATCTGGCTCTCCACTACATAAGGCATAGCCACCCAGTGGTCAACCAAATTATGCTTCCCTGGTAGCCCCCAATTTCTTTTTAAAACTTTGTCTCCAGACATCCGTTGAGAGAACTTAATCATTTGATCATGTCTCCTCTTGTTTTCTTGCATTTGTTTAGTAGCAGAATCCGCTGCGAGCTCATAAGCCCTTCTGCTGTTCGCTAATCATGTGAGAGACATACTTGAGATACGTCTTCTGTGGCAAGTCTTCACCACCAGCTCCAAAACAAAGATCAACAGGCAATCTCACTTAGCACCGAAACATCAATTAGTATGATGAGTATCTGGTAGTTTCATTCTGTTTACAGTTGTGGCAGTGTACCGAATGTCCAATATGCTGACTCCATTTGTTCCTTTTACTGATATCCAGCATTCCAAGCATGTCTAATGATGTCCAGTTGAACCTTTCTGGCTGGGGATAACCCTGAGGGTAATAGGGCATGGTCATCAACTTCTCAACTCCAAGCGTGCTCAGTAACTCGTGTATGAGCCGACTCTCAAAATCCCTTCCCTAATCGCCGTGTATCTTTCTCAGGAGGCCATATTGAACAAAATCTTCTCCCATAACACTTTGGAAACTGTGGATGTCCTCTGATCCTTTGTGGGGATGCTTGAGCATATCTGGTGTAGTGATCCGTGACAGCCAAGACACTTGCACTGTTTCTGGAATCAGGCTCTGTGTAGAGGAAATCCATACACACTCAATCAAGTGGCCCCACACTCTGTAAATGGGATCATGGAGCAACTCTCGTAGGGAGCATCTTCCTCCGATTACATCAGATGTACAACTTGCCGTACTCTTCAATCTCTGGCTTCATTCGGGGCTAATGTAACCGATTTCAGACCAATCCATTAGTCCTGTTAAATCCCAAATGACCCGAATCATCATGAAGTGACTTCAACACAATTCTTCGATGCTTCTCAGGCAAAACCAATTGGGAACGCCAAGGAGGAAAGCTAACCCTGTAAAAACCTGGTTCCTCAACTCCAATTTTTTCCATTCTTTCATCAGTAGGGGTATGGCAGGGTGTTTCATCTTTACAACTTGGGCCGCATCTCCTGCAACAGATGACCAAATGACACTTCCTAAACCTCATGGTTGTCATCGCTATGCAGCACATACCGCGACTAGGGGGTTTGCAATGGACAACACAGTTGCTTTAGTCAGCAACTCTTTCAGCAGCAGAAAGGCCTCTTCACATTTTGCATCCCATCTGTCCCTGAAAGGCTCTGAAGGGCTAAGATAAACATTACTTTCTTCTCCTTTCATTCCCCTCCCTTTCTTCCCCAAGGGAGAGTATCCACACAGAAGCAGATTAAAAGGGTAGTTTACTCTGGAATAGTCTATCACAAATCTCCGGTAGTACCCACAGAATCTAAAGAATGAGCATAGAGCACTCATGTTCTTGGGCCTTGGCCATGTGGTCACCGCCTCCATCTTGGATGGATGTGCAGCTACTCCATCCTGTGAGACTATGTGCTTGATGTAGCTGACTGACATCTTACAGAACTGACACTTGTCTACTGACAGTTTTAACCCTTCAGCTTTCAGGCAGTCTAGCACTTTCAGTAGCCTTGTCTCGTGCTTCTCCAGTGTAGACACGAACACTATGAGATCATCCAAGTACACCAGTACCTCGAGCAAGTTCATGTCCCCAACAGTCTTCTCCATGACACGCTGGAAAGTAGCCAGTGCCCTTGTGTTCATATGCGTTTATATACACACATTCTTTCTCTCTCTCTCCTTGTTCTCCCTCTGTCCCTCTTACTATACCCCTTGCCCATCCTCCGGGTTTTTCTCCCTCCCCCTTTTCTTTCTCCCTGGGCCTCCTGTCCCATGATCCTCTCATATCCCTTTTGCCAATCACCTGTCCAGCTCTTGGCTCCATCCCTCCCCCTCCTGTCTTCTCCTATCATTTCAGATCTCCCCCTCCCCCTCCCACTTTCAAATCTCTTACTAGCTCTTCTTTCAGTTAGTCCTGACGAAGGGTCTCAGCTCGAAACGTCAACTGTACCTCTTCCTAGATGTGCTGCCTGGCCTGCTGTGTTCACCAGCAACTTTGATGTGTGTTGCTTGAATTTCCAGCATCTACAGAATTCCTAGTGTTTGCGTCCAACACAATGAACCATTTTGCTCCACCCAGGTAGGCCAGAGCACCCTTGGTCTGTGTAACTGTATATTGGTCAGGGACTGTACATCGATTCAGTGTCTGATAGTCAACACACATTCATACTTTCCCATTCTTCTTCTTCAAAACCACTATGTGTGACATATAGGGACTCCATGACTCAGTGATAATTCCAGCTTCCTTCAGTTTCAGCAGATGCTGCCAAACATCCTCCACTTCCATTGATGCTAACAGTCAAGATCTTTCCCTGAATGGGGTGTCCTCTGTCACTCGGATAGTGTGGTGAGTTCTCTTGGAGCAACTCAGATTGAATTCGTCAGTAGAAAATATATCTATGAACTTTCCATCTTCTCTGTTAGGGTTTTGTACTTTTGTGTTTTCCTTACTACATTGATTGGAATGTGTTCATTCTCCCAAGATGCCAGGCCGTTCCCTTACTGGGTCTTTCCAAAGTTTTCCCACTTTCTTTTCTATTTAAGTAACCATTGGGTTACCTTCTGCAGGTTATTCTGTCCTTTACACTCCCACTTGAGATGTTCCTCCTCACCACAGCTGTGACAGAAAATACCGGTCGCTTCCCTTGTCAAGAGGCCCCTGTCAGTAGCAGCCCTCTGTTTAATATTTCCTACTGGTGGTTCTGGTTTCCTATTGGAAATGTCACGCTTGGTGGCAGCACGAGCCGACATCAACTGAGATACCTTGGCTTGCAGGTTTTTCACTACTTCCTGTAAAACACCCGCTTGTGTGGTATTCAGCAACAGGGGCGACTACTGAGGACTTTGCCCTGCTGATGGAAGCCTTCTGCTCCTGCATCAGGCTTTCCTCGTCTCTTACTTCTCTGATCAGCTCAGCAAACAAGAGAGGTGGACGCGTCTTACGAGACATCCGAATGCTTACGGCAATCATGTTGTGTGACTGTGTGCACTTCACAACTTCCTCCATCCTTAATCTATTTATCTCAGCTCATTGCAGTTGTCTCCCTAGCCTGAAAATGTAGGCAGAAAGTTTCTCCCCTTTCTCCTGGAATGTGTGCCTGAATCTCATCATAAACTCCGTTGAGCTGTCTGTCATGCCAAAAACGTTTTCTAATATTTGCATGTAGCCCACACACATGACCAATGGGTTCTCTGCCTTTAGAGACTTCACCACCTCAGCAGCCATACCTTTGAGACTCTCTACCAGTCGCTGTCTTGTCATATTATCTGAGCACTGCCACTCATCCAATTACTGAGGTGTCTGCTCTGCCCAAGTTTCATAATCCTCCTCCCCATCGGGCTTGACTCCTGAGAACATTGTCAGCCTGTGATAGCTTTGGCTCACCACTGGCACACTTCTGAGAATGCCCCCTTTCTCTAAAAGTATGGACTGCTCATGGCCCTTCATCTCCAGGTGTTCCTACCTTATCAAGCCATGCAACTTCAGTTACGTCACCGCTAGTCTGGACTAACACGACCCCCTTACCCACCGATTGATCAAACCACCATTCAACCAGCATAACTTTCCCCAATACTTTCACAGAATTAGCACTCTAATTAGCAATTCATCAGGGCAGTGGATATTCACCCCGCTCAGAACACAAACATTATTCGTGGGTAATCTCTTTGAACTGCACCAAAAGTTTAATCCCAGCGGCGTCCATGATAAAGTACCTTAATCACTTTCCCCGACATTAGTTTAAACACAGGCTTAAGCACACAAACTGCTTAATCAATTCTTAACAGCAATTACACAGCATACAGCAGAACCCAGGCAGGCACCCCACAACTGTAATCCCCTCACTGAGCTCGTATGCAAACTTGGCTTGTTAGCTGCTCTGCTAACAGCCACGGGACTTAGCGGTGAGAAGGACACTTTTCTGAAACAATATACATCTAGGGTCAGTATGATTTGAGTTCAACCAAACAAGACTGTTGGGATGTTCTGATTAACGGAACCCCGATTAAAGTGAAGAAGAAGAAGAAAGCCCTTAACTCCAACTGGAGTCATTGGGACGCCGTCATGACGACGTTTTTTTAGCAGGCTTTCTTATTTTTACGAGGCTGAGTTCCTAGCTCAACGCTCAACCCAGCACGGGTGGAAAGCGTGCAAAGAAGCCAGCTGGATTCGAACTCGGGAGCCTTTGCTCCAAAGTCCGGCGCTGATGTCACCAGCCGGCTCAATTTGAGTGAATGCTATGTAAATACTGCCCATGCATGATTATCTGTGAGCACAAAATAACAGATCATACATCACTTACAATTATAAAGAGTGTTTCCTAATTTCAGCTTTATCAAACAGTTATTAAGAGAAAAAAAGAAAGTAAAGATAAAAAAATAAAGGGCCCCTTACAATTAAACCTGACTAAATGTGCGCATGCGTTGGAGCTTGTATCGTCCTAAAGCTGGGTATGACTCTTACTCACGAGGCTGAATTCTCATCACCAATCACGGGTAGAAATTCCCATCTTGTACTCCTTCATCTCGCAAAGCACTCCTTGCAATCGTGTCTTCCCGTCGGTTCCAGTCCTTTGGCTGTCTCTCCCAATCTTCTCTTCTCTGCATCTCCCACCAAAAGAACAAGAACCCCACCAGTGTCTGTTACAAATCTCTCTCCACCCAGCTCGCTCTAGAACCTGCTCCTAATTTCACCATCCTGATTAGCTGACACAACGTTCCTAAGTTGAACATCATAGCCTTTTATCTTTAGCCAAAAAAAATATTCTACTGACAGGACCTGCTACTTTTACAGAGACACTAAACGAAATACCCTATAGCACAGCGGTCCCCAACCACCATGTGCTACCGGGCCGCGAGGAAACGATAAGATTTGGCGATATGAGTCAGCTGCACCTTTCCTCATTCCCTGTCATGCCCACTATTAAGCTTGAACGCACGCGAGGTCATTACCCGTGCGTCATCCATGTCAGCGCGGGAAGGAGATCAACTCCTCGAGCTTGCAAATGACGGTGGGCTGAAAAGTATGTTTGACATAACATCTCTGCCAGCATTCTGGATCAAAGTCAAGGCTGAAAATCCTGAGATAGCCACGAAAGTATTGAAAACATTACTTCCATTTCCAACATATCTCTGCAATGAATGCAATGAAAACCAAATTGTGGAATAGACTGGACATAAGGAAACCCCTTAGAATATCGCTGTCTCCCATCACCCTTTGATGGGGACCATCTTATTGCAGGGAAACAAGCCCAGGGCTCCTACTGATTCAGCGATATTGGTGTGTTGCAATGATTTTATATGTTCATACGGGGAAAATATGTGCTGTGTGTTTAATATCCAAACGATACTTAAAATGTTATGATGCTATTGACTTATAAGTGACTTATATAACCATATACCAATTACAGCACGGAAACAGGCCATCTCTGCCCTTCTAGTCCGTGCCGAATGCTACTCTCACCTAGTCCCACCAACCTGCACTCAGCCCATAACCGCCCATTCCTTTCCTGTCCATATACCTATCCAATATTTTTTTTAAATGATTATATCGAACCTGCATTTACCACTTCTACCCCAGGGTCGGCTGGCTCGCGGTGCAAAAAATGTTGGGGACCCCTGCTATAGCATTAGCAGTAAAAACTTTAACCAGGGCATTACAAACCTTTTGTACATGCGTTCACAATGTAAACTTATTTTGAGTATAGTTTGTACAAATTACTTCTTAATGCTGCTGCACTTTAAGATGCACAAGACAATGACAGACATATCAAATCAATAGACAGAATTTTTCCAGGGCCGAAATGGCTAACTTTAAGGTGATTGGAGGAAAATATATTGGGGACATGGGAGATTAGTTTTTTGTTTGTTTTTTTTTACACAGAGTGTGGTAGATATGTGGAACACGATGCCAGGAGTGGTGGTGGACACAGATACATTAAGAACATTTAAGAGATTCTTAGATCAGCACATGGATGAAAGGAAAATGAAGGGCTATGTAGGAGGGAAGAGTTAGAATGATCTTGGAGAAGGTTGAATGACCAGTACAATATTGTAGGCCTCAGGGCCCACACTGTACTGTAACGTTCTATATTCTATGTCCCATGTTTTCAAAACCACTCTGTGTCCTTAAAGGTGATGCTTAAGCAGGGGATAATTTAATCAGAGGACCATGAGAGTCAGCAGAGGTTAATGTAGTTGAACCAGCTCAGTCTACAGATGGCAAATCCAGTTTTAAAACTAAATATTCTTTGATTTGTTTCCTCCAGGCTTGAGCAGGAAGGGATTAGACGGGGGCGGGGGGTGGGGGGGGGGATGCAAGTGACTAAGTTGTCAGCCAATGAAGATTTTACTGGAATGATGACACAGACAAGATGAACGAATGACTGAGCAATTAAACAGCTGCAGAGGAATTGTGATGGGTGCAGTGGGGAAGGGAAGACGTGTGCTCAGGGAGTGCTACAGCTTGGCAGCTGGGTGCTTTAAAACTAAACGTGCCCTGTAGCAATCAAGCAGGCAATGAAACTCTTCCCTGAAGATTTAATGTTAATATCTATTGGACATTACACTAGTATAATTATAAAAGTCATCTTTGCTCATTATCTGTATTGGGAATACAATGAACTATTAGGCATTTTGCATAATTGGAGTTCAGTACAATTAAAGATGAACATGACTTATCCTGAGAAAATTCTATTGTCTATCAGGAATAAGACTGACTACTGCTAAACATGAATAAAAAATATGTTTAAGAAATTCAGACCTGAAAACCTGGGAAATAATTGTAATGTTATTGTCAAATTATTCTTTTGGAACCAGAACCATGACTGCTTAATGGAGAACAAACAGTGTTTTATTTTGACAAATGTGTCGAAACAATTCAGGAGGTTCATATACAAATAAATCACAAACAATGCTTGGAGACCTGCGCTAGAACTGTCCCGTTGTGCAGTTACATTCAGGAAGCTGTGTAAGAATTCAAATCATGATTTAAATTCTAATCAGCGCTGGTGTTTTTATGAGCATGGTTAGTGGGATTAGAGTCAGCTATTAACGATAACAGCACAGGACTGGGAAATGTGAGGGCACAGCAGAGGAATGAAGAATGTGAGACAGAGAGCAGAAAAATGTGCAACTGAGTGATAAAGATTATTTCATAATGACATGAAAATTATATTTAACAGCAATTCTAAACTTGTAAAGTTAGCTCCATCATGGACACGAACCTCCTTAGTATCCAAGACATCAAGGTGCAACACTTCAAAAAGCCTATTTAAGGCATACATTTTTCTCTATTATTGCATTGTACTTCAGCTGCAAAGTCGACAAATTTCACGACATGTATCGGTGGTATTAAATCTGATTGCGATTCATAAACACGAGAAAGTCTGCAGATGCTGCAAATTCAGGGTAACAGACACACAAAATGCTGGAGGAACTCAGCAGATCAGGCAGTATCTGTGCAAATAAAAGAGATCACCGACATTTCAGGCCAAGACCCTTCTTCAGGACTGAGAAGGAAGGGGGATTATACCAGAATAAAAAGGTGGGAGGAGAGGAACGAGGCTAGTTGGAAGATGATAGGTGAAGCCAGATTGGAGGGAAAAGTCAAGGACTGGAGAGGAAGGAATCTGATACGCCTCTTCATGACAGAAGAGGAGGACACAGACTTGTATGTCACCAGGAGTTCTTTGTCTTAGTAATCAACTTTGTAAGTGATGTGCAGTAAGGCAGCTACATCTGAGAAATAAGAGGAAAAGCAAAGTGAAGCAGCCAGCCATCCATTTGAACTGAAGGACTTAGATAAAGTGGACGTGGAGAAGATGCTTCCTGGAGCAGGAGCGGTGAGGACCAGAGGACACAGCCTCAGAATAAAAGGATATTGCTTTATACCAGAGATGAGGAGGATTTTCTTAGGCAGATGGCGGTGTACTTGTGGATTTCATTGCCAGAAAGTTGTGGAAGTCAAGTTATTATGTGAATGTAAAGTGGAGGTGGGTAGACCTTGACCAGTAAAGAAGTCAAAGGTTATGAGAAGGAGGAGGTAGAATGGGGTTGAGAGGGAAAATAAATCAGTAACGATTGAATGGCAGAGCAGATTTGATGGGCCAAATGGCCTAATTCTGCTACTATGGCTTATGTTCTTACCTGGGAGACAATTGAAGAATGGAATAAACATGGAAACATGCAAACTCCAAACAGTATTGTGCAAAATTCTTAAACACATATATAGATGGGGTGCCTAAGACTTCTGCACAATTCTGTAGTAACTTTATGTATTGCCTTGTACTGCTGCCGCAAAAAAAAACAAATTTCATGATATATGTGAGTGATGATAAACCTGTCTGTGATATGGGTCTCCATTGTAGAAGGGAGCATGATAAGAGGAATCATGGATGGGAAAAGGGGGAGGGAGAGGGGAGTGAGTGGGAAGCACCAGAGAGACATTCTGTAATGATCAATCAACCAATTGTGGCTGGGTGTGTCTATACCCACGCCAACTCCCCGCTCCCAAACCCTGACATTCCTTCTCTGCCTCCAGTCCCAACATCTTTTTCCAGATTTACAAACCCGCTCTTCATTCCACGTTGACAAATACAGTACTGTACAAAAGTCTTAGGCATCCTAGCTCTATACAACAGATTGAGAAGGTACCTTGTTTTTGTGGGGAAGCCAGGAAGTCATCGAAAGAAAGTCAATACAGCTCGCTCCAGGTTGCTGCTGGGAAATGCAATGCAAACTGAGTTTCCATGTGGCAGAAGATTCCTGCAGGCCCAGATCAACGTGGAAAACAGAGGGCTCATCTGGGATTTAAACTCGGCGTTATCTCACATGCTCAGCATATTATCCCCAAAAAAGATTCATTCCCCTGGACCAATGAGCCACTAATCTCACCATTAGCGATAGACACTCTTTAATTCACTACACTTTAGCAGCACACCAATAAGACTTTTATTTTGGTCAGGTTTTACATGCTCCAGTGCGACCGGAATGCAACACCAGTGACCATTCTCTCTGCCTACAGCTCAGCACAAGCAGCAGATGCGTACGTTCAGTATAGCTGGGCCAGCTCAGATTTGTGGAATGCAAACTCAGCTTCCTGCTGCAGCTGCCGGGGCTGTGGAAAGCAGAGCTCAAAGAAATGTGCTTCACAACCAGAATCAGCTTTATTTTCATTGATATAGGTCATGAAATTCATTGTTTTGAGGCAGCAGTATATTGCAATACATAATAATTAATACTATAAGCTACAATAAGACAAATTAATATATATGTCTTATTATAATTTATATACAATTTTTGCAGTTATGTATAATGATACAGATACATACAATTTTTTAAAAGTTTTATTTTACTGAGATACAGCACACTTACAGCCCTATAAGTCATATCATCCAGCAACTCCTAACCTAATCACAGGACAATTTACACTGACTAATTAACCTACTAACCAGTATGCCTTTGGACTGTGAGAGGAAACTGAAGAACCCGGAGAAAACACACACAGCCACAGGGAGAGTGTAGAAACTCATCACGGGCATATATACTGTAAAAAAAAATTAAATAAGCCATGCAAAGAGAGAGCACAAATAGTGAGGTAGCAGACATGGGTTCATTGTCTGTTCAGAAATCTGATGGCAGAGAGGAAGAAGCTGTTCCTAAAATGTTGAGTATGTATCTTGAGGTTCCTGTACCTACACTCTGACGGTAGTAAAGAGAAGAGAGCATCAGAACTGTTCATCAAGCTTTTTGACTGTTTTGGTAAGACTGGTGAATCATTCTCTGGGGAGAATGAATTTGCTCTCTCCTTTCAGGATTACAGCATAGAATCCCATTATTAGAAGCCCTTCATTGCTGTTTGTTTCACCCGCAATGGTCATAACTCTAGAATGGTTAATATGGGATAAGTAAAGCATTGAGTAAACTGGAAATTACACTGGCAGCTCATCAAATCCATTGCACGTAACTGGCTGTTCTAGTGCCTGTAGATCTCAACAAAATACATTACAGTGGGAGTGGGCGATGGTTGTTATTTTAACACTGAGCAAGAGATTATGTATAAGCAGGAAAAACATATCTGGCGACTGACCTGATATCCCTTAATTTACATTTCAGTCAAATTCACCGCCCACTCTCAAACCAGGGTGATGTTAGATAAGAGCAATTACAAACAATATAATTGTTAAATGGTGTTAACTTGCAAAATATTTCATAACCCATCCCTATCTACCCCTGAGAGAATTCACAGTGAGCTACCACCGCCATTTTTGATAAAACTGAATTGTTTACTGGGCTATTTTAGCAGGCAGGAGTTAACCTTGTTATTGTGAATCCAGAATCATGCGGGCTGCAGTAATAACATCAAATTCTCTTCCCAGCAAAACACCCATCTGGTTTTTACAACTGTTGGTTTCACAGTCACCATGAGTGATAAAACTGCCTTTTTATTCAATTCATTATTCCAATTTAGGTCCTCTAGTTTCCATGGCAGGAGTCATAATTCTCGCTAGGCTTACAGTCCACCCTGTGTTTTTCATAACCTACAACAGGATGCATGCAGTACTGGGCAGAAGTCATAGACACATATATATAGCTAGGGTGCGTATGATTTTTGCACAGTACTGTATTTGTCAATGTGGAGTGGAGTGTGAGTTTGTAAGCCTAGTGGGAGCAAAGGATGTTGGCAATAGTGAGGGTGGAGTGCCACGGAACGGGTGTGGGATAGGTGGTAAAGGAAGAGTGCCAGGGGCAGGAGGTGGCTTGGTTGCAGGCAACAGGCAAGATTATTTGATTCCAAACAATAATTTTAGAATTACAAAATGTATTTCTGGTGCTTCCTGCTCCCTCCCCTCTCGCTTTCCGTTTTCCCAACCATGATACCCCTCTTCTTGCCCCCTTCTCACACTCAGTTCACAAAAGAGACCCACATCAGAATCAGACAACAGGAATTCTGCAGATGCTGGAAATTCAAGCAACATACATCAAAGTTGCTGGTGAACGCAGCAGGCCAAGCAGCATCTATAGCTTTCAAATCCCTTACTCACTCTTCCTTCAGTTAGTCCTGACGAAGGGTCTCGGCCTGAAACGTCGACTGCGCCTCTTCCTATAGATGCTGCTTGGCCTGCTGCGTTCACCAGCAACTTTGATGTATGTCACATCAGAATCAGGTTTATCATCACTCACATGTGTCATGAAATATGATTTTTAGTGCAACACAAAATTGCTACAGTACTGTGCTAAAGTCTTAGGCACCCTAGCTATATACAATGGTGCTAGAACATTCATGAACCCTATAGAATTTTCTCTATTTCTGCATAAATAAAACCTAAAATGTGATCAGATCTTCACGCAAGTCCTAAAACTAGGTAAAGAGGACCCAATTAAATAAATAACACAAAAAATATTATACTTGTTCATTTATTTGTTGAGAAAAATGATCTAATATTTCATGTATTTGTTAGAAAAATTATGTAAAACTTTGCTTTCAGTAACAGGGGTGATCTCCTGTTCAGCAATAACTTCTACCAAGCATTTCAGCTAACTGTTAATCAGTCCTGCACATCGTATTGGAGGAATTTTAGACCATTCCTCCTTACAAATCGGCTTCAACTCTGGGTCTGGGATGTTGGTGGGCTTCCTTGCACGAGCTGCTTGCTACAGGTCCTTCTACAACATTTTTTTTTACAAGATTAAGGTCAGGACTTTGACTTGGTCATTCCAAAACACAAATTTCCTTATTTTTAAACCATTCTGTTGTTGATTTACTCTTGCCTTTCAGATCATTGTCTTGTTGCATTGTCCAACTTCTATTAAGCTTCAGGTTAGCCTGAAATTCTCCTGTAAAATGTCATGATACAATTTGTTGTTCCTCAAAGATTGCAGGCTGTCCAGGCCCTGAGGCAGCAAAGTAGCCCCAAACCACAATGCTCCTTCTACCATGTCTCACAGTAGGGATGAGGATCTGGTGTTTGCTGAAAGGCCTGTACTGTGTTGTAGTGTTCTATGTCCGACTGTATGCACTTTGTCAAATCGAACACAAAAAAAATTCATCAAATGCTATAATGGGAGCAACTGTAAATATTGAGACTCCCATCCTGCCGTCTGACTTTACAATTCATCCGAGGTCTGATGTTAAAGCTTGAATCCAAATATCAAAAGAAATAAATAACCACATTTATAACGTGGGCATGTGGCCAAGTGGTTAAGGCACTCGACTAGCGACCTGAAGGTCATGAGTTTGAGCCCCAGCCGAGGTAGTGTGTTGTGTCCTTGAGCGAGGCACTTAATCACACATTGCTCTGCGACGACACTGGTGTCAAGCTATATGCGTTCTATTGCCGTTCCCTTGGACAACATCAGTGTCGTGGAGAGGGGAGACTTGCAGCATGGGCAACTGCCGGTCTTCCATACAACCTTGCCCTGGCCTGCACCCTGGAGAGTGAAGACTTTCCAGGCGCAGATCCATGGTCTCGCAAGACTAACGGATGCCTTTATTTTAACCAGATTCCTGCATCTAAGTTGCCAGCAAAGTCCTTTGGAATAAGATATAGCCCTTGTACCTAATAAAGTGGCCAAGAAGTGTATGTTCATGGTCTTCTTCTGCTGTAGCCCAGCCATTTTAAGGTTTGATGTGTTGTGCACTCAGAGATATTCTTCTGTCACCAGTGTTGTGTAACGCTCTGGTTAAGATTTTTACTGCTATGTGGTAGGTATTTCATTTCAACAGTTCTGTAACAGCAGTCTGTTCTGCTTTCAGCCTGTTTGGGTTTGAGCTGAGATAAGGGACTTTGTTGTTCAACTTAAGTAAGTGGTGTCAGCCAATCAAGATGATGGAATTGGGAGAAGGTTCCAGAGAACGCTGGGCGGAGAGATTTTGTGAGGGACACTAGTGTGGGTTGAGGTCTTTTTTGGTGGGAGCAGGAAGAAGAAAGGACTAAAGATGGCTGAGGATGCCATCCCTTTAGCATGAGGTGCTTTGTGCAGATGAGGAAGGACCAATACTTGTATAGTCTATAGTTTCCTTCTGCTGCGTCCTACCCTTCTTAAATAGTGGAGTAACATTTGCAATTTTCCAGTCATCTGATACAATCCCAGAATCTATTGATTCTTGAAAGATCATTGTTAACGCCTCCGCAATCTCTCCAGCTACTTCCTTCAAAACCCAAGGGTGCAGGAGATTTATCCACTCTCAGACCATTAAGCTTACTGAGCACCTTCTCAGTCGTAATTTTCACTGCACATACTTCACTTCCCAGACACTCTTGAATATCTGGTCTTCAGATGTCCTCCACTGTGAAGCCTCATGCAAAATATGCATTCAGTTCCTCTGCCACCTCTGTATCTCTCATTATAATATCTCCAGTGTTATTTCCTATTGGTCCCATATCTACCCTCGACTCTCTTTTACCTTTTATATACTTAAGAACTTTTAGTATCTTCTTTGATATTAGTTGCCAGATTTTTTTCATAATTCATCTTTTCCTTCCTTATGACCTTCTTAGTTTCTTTTGCAAGTTTTTAAAGGCTTCCCAATCCTTTATCTTCCCACTAGCTTTAGCTTCCTTGTATGCCCTGTCTTTTGCTTTTACTTTAGCTCTGTCTTCATTTGTCAGCCACGGTAGTGTCTTCTTTCATTCAAAAATTTCTTTTTACTTGGAATATATCTGACTTACACTTCTCTCTTTTTTTGCATGAATGTCAGTCATTTCTGCTCTGCTGTTCTACACGCTAGTGTTCCTTTCCAGTCAACATGCGCCAGTTCCCCTCTCATGCCATTGTAATTTCCTTTATTCCACTGAAATACCACCACATTGGATTTTAGTTTCTCCTTCTCAGATTTGAAAGTGAACTTGATCATATTGTGATCACTGTTCCCTAAGTGTTCCTTAACCCTAAGCTCTCTTATCGCCTCCAGATCATTACAAACACCCAATTCGTCACAGTCGATTCCCTCGTGGGTTCAACAACAAGCTGTTCTAAAAAGCCGTCCCTTAGACTTTCTACAAATTCTCTTTCTTGAGGTCCAGTACTGGGCTGGTTTTCCCAATCCACTTTCATGTTAAAATCCCCAACAATTATCATGACATTGCCCTTCTGACACATCTTTTCTATCTCCTGCAGTAATTTATAATCTCTTGATTTCTTTTCTTTAATACCTTTTTGGTTGTGTTAATATTCATAAATATACCTGTTTTTATAATTGTATGCAGTGTATGATCTTGCAGGTGGGGGGCAGCATATCACAAGGCATTCACACAAACTGGGATTGGGGTGGGTAAGACATCCCAACCTCATGGGTTTGGCGGGACCAAAGTCATATCTGTAACACACATCAAAGTTGCTGGTGAACGCAGCAGGCCAGGCAGCATCTCTAGGAAGAGGTGCAGTTGACGTTTCAGGCCGAGACCCTTCGTCAGGACTAACTGAAGGAAGAGTGAGTAAGGGATTTGAAAGTTGGAGGGGGAGGGGGAGATCCATAATGATAGGAGAAGACAGGAGGGGGAGGGATGGAGCCAAGAGCTGGACAGGTGATTGGCAAAAGGGATATGAAAGGATCATGGGACAGGAGGTACAGGAAGAAAGACAAGGAGAGGGGGGGAATCCAGAGGATGGGCAAGGGGTATAGTCAGAGGGACAGAGGGAGAAAAAGGAGAACGGGAGAAAGAATGTCTGTATAAAAATAAGTAGCAGATGGTGACAACAGGAATTCTGCAGATGCTGGAAATTCAAGCAACACTCATCAAAGTTGCTGGTGAACGCAGCAGACCAGGCAGCATCTGTAGGAAGAGGTGCAGTCGATATTTCAGGCCGAGACCCTTCGTCAGGACTAACTGAAGGAAGAGTGAGTAAGGGATTTGAAAGCTGGAGGGGGAGGGGGAGATGCAAAATGATAGGAGAAGACAGGAGGGGGAGGGATAGAGCCGAGAGCTGGACAGGTGATAGGCAAAAGGGGATACGAGAGGATCATGGGACAGGAGGTCCGGGAAGAAAGACAAGGGGGGTGGGGGGGACCCAGAGGATGGGCAAGAGGTATATTCAGAGGGACAGAGGGAGAAAAAGGAGAGTGAGAGAAAGAATGTGTGCATAAAAATAAGTAACAGATGGGGTACGAGGGGGACTTTAAAAAAGGAAGACATCTCACTCGTCCTAGAATGAAAAGCCTCGTCCTGAGAGCAGATGCGGCGGAGACGGAGCAATTGCGAGAAGGAGATGGCGTTTTTGCAAGAGACAGGGTGAGAAGAGGAATAGTCCAGATAGCTGTGAGAGTCAGTAGGCTTATAGCAGACATCAATGGATAAGCTGTCTCCAGAGACAGAGACAGAAAGATCTAGAAAGGGGAGGGAGGTGTCGGAAATGGACCAGGTAAACTTGAGGGCAGGGTGAAAGTTGGAGGCAAAGTTAATAAAGTCAACGAGTTCTGCATGCGTGCAGGAAGCAGCACCAATGCAGTCGTCGATGTAGCGAAGGAAAAGTGGGGGACAGATACCAGAATAGGCACGGAACATAGATTGTTCCACAAACCCAACAAAAAGGCAGGCATAGCTAGGACCCATGCGGGTGCCCATAGCTACACCTTTAGTTTGGAGGAAGTGGGAGGAGTCAAAGGAGAAATTATTAAGAGTAAGGACTAATTCCGCTAGACGAAGCAGAGTGGTGGTAGAGGGGAACTGATTAGGTCTGGAATCCAAAAAGAAGTGTAGAGCTTTGAGACCTTCCTGATGGGGGATGGAAGCATATAAGGACTGGACATCCATGGTGAAAATAAAGCGGTGGGGGGTAAAGGGAGTCACGTAGGGAGCGATCCCTGCAGAAAGCTGAGGGGGGGGGAAGATGTGCTTAGTGGTGGGATCCCATTGGAGGTGGCGGAAGTGGTGGGATCCCGTTGGAGGTGGCGGAAGTTGGTGGGATCCTGTTGGAGGTGGCGGAACAGGAGTACTTATTGTCAAGGGGCACAGCCACTGGGGTACTCTCTAGTACCTGACTCTTCCACTTTCCCCTCCTAACCGTGACCCACTTGTCTGCTTCCCGTGGCCCCAGTGTGACCACCTGCCTGTAACTCCTCTCTATCAACTCTTCACTCTCCCTGACCAGACAAGGGTCATCAAGCTGCAGCTCCAGTTCCCTAACACGGTCCCTTAGGAGCTGCAGCTCGGCGCACCTGGCGCAGATGTGGACGTCCGGGAGGCTAGGAGACTCCAGGACCTCCCACATCCAACACCGAGAACAACAAGCTGCCCTCACACTCATACTTCCCCCTTTCCTCAAATAGAAGGAAAAATTGAAAACCAAACCTACTTTGCCACACCCATTTCCGCCTAAGCCCGTTGAGCCAAAGCCTTCACTCTGCTCCCAGCCCACTCAGCTGCCGGATGTCACACGCCTGTGCAGTCCCACCTCTCTTAACTCTGATCAAATGCCTATTTGAGTGTTATTTTCCTGCAGTTGTTTCTTTCACATTCACGCATTCCATAGATTAATAAATGAGATTAAAAAAAGACATGGCTGTTGTTGAATGTTGGAATACTGCTGTACCAAATTATCACAATTAGCCTTTTGTGTTTTGTTTTTCAAAGGAATTTTCCCCTTCCCCTTTCGGCATTCCAAGGAACCCCTCACTTTGTGATGAGTCGGTTCATCCATCATCACTCCTCTTATCATGGCAACTTCCCATGCAACAACGGGAGATGCAGTAACTACCTTTTTACCTCTGTCCCAAACATTCTTTCTATATGAATCAGAGTTGACAAATTTCACGTCACGTGCCAGTGATAATAAACCTGATTCTGATTCTGAGATCGCTCATCTTTCTTTCAATTTAATGTACCTTACTTTGGACTCGCAATGTGGTCTCCTCCACAGTGAAAAATAAATGCAGGTTGGGTGGCTGCTTTGCAGAATACTTAATTCACTCCAATAAAGGTAATCCTCAACTTAGTTTCCTGTGACTTTAATTCTCTTTCCTACACTCATTTCTCTATCTTCAGCCTCCTACTCTCTAAGGAAGCTCAACATAAGTAAGAAACAGTACTTTATCTTGTAACGTGACAAGTTACTGCCTTCAACAGAGCTTAACTATTCCAGAGCAACACACACAAAATACTGGAGGAACTCAGCATCTATGCATAGGAATGAAAAGTTTATATTTTTGGCTGAGAGTCTTCATCAGACCCTTAGTTATTCCAGGTAGTCAGCCTTTCCAACCTTGTACCAGCACTCACATATTTCTATGTTTATTCTTCTCGTAATTTCAGATTTTACTGGTCTGTTTTAATCTGTCTTTCATATACACAAGAAAGCCACTGGTTTCCTTGGCTGTGTAAGTCTAGGGAAAACACTCTCTGATCCCCCAAACCCGTGAGATAGAGACGGCTCTCCTACCCCAAACCGCGGTTTGTGTGGATGCTCTGTAATTTGCTTCCCTGTTACAAATTAGTGCCATGGAATAACAGACAGTGCACTGCATACGATTAAAGGAATTATATTATGAATTTGTCTTAACTTATGGGTTAGTAAAGAAAACCAAAAAGATAAGGGCCAATTTTAATTAAACAGTCCAATACGCACACGTTGAAGCTCACCTTGAACTTCTCTGTCAATCATGAGCTGGACCCTTGGTCTGAGTGAAGGTACACACCACCTTCCAAACGTCGCTCACAATACATCTTGAACAAATGGGCCTCCCACAGGATCATGTTCTATGACCGGTTCTCCCCAGCGTCTTCTATCTTCATCTGCCACTAAACAAAAACCCAAGACCTACCTTATTGCAAACACGAGGAATTCTGCAGATGCTGGAAATTCAAGCAACACACATCAAAGTTGCTGGTGAACGCAGCAGGCCAGGCAGCAACTTTGATGTGTGTTACCTACCTTATTTTCTGTCTCCACGAAAACCTTCCCCTAGTTGGGTGGCACACATTCCTCATCATCCCTTATCTTCAACAATAACCCAAACAGGATGAAAGCAGAACAGACTGCTCTTATAGAGCTGTTAAATGAAATACCTACAGCATAACAGTAAAGATGTGAACCAAGGTATTACATACATTTCAGTACACATTACATTTTATCACAATATTTGACCTTGCACTATCAACTATTTTTTCATTCACTTTCCTCTGTCAAACAACTAGTTATTCTCTATGTGCCACCCCCATTCCTTTCTCCAGCACCATTTTGGTTTTAAATTTCACCCAGTGCTGACAAGTCTTGTACTCACTGTTTTTCTTTCTCTGTTAATGCTGCCTGATCTTGTATATCTCCAGCCATTTTTATTCTTTTTTTTATTTTATATGTTCAGCATTTGCAATATTTTGCTGTTGAATTGAAAAGAGTGCTTTTACACTTCTGGCAGAACTAGCTATGAACATTTATGACATCCACTCAGTGGCCATTTTATTAAATGCCTCCTATAAATAATAATGTGGCCGCTGATTGTATATTCATGGTCTTTTGCTGCTGTAGCCCATCCATTTTTTGTGCATTCACGGATGCTCTTTTACAAACCATTGTAACTTGTGGTTATTTGAGTTACTGTTACCTTCTAATCATAAATGGGAGTCAGCCTTCAGTTCCTAAAGTGTAAATGGCAAGTAGAAATCACCTTGAAGTTAGAAACTCAGCTTTGTGATTAAACTCTGTATGGAGCCAAAGAATTGCTGGCTAATACCGTGAGGCTACCTGCTGGAAAAATGCAGTACAAGACAATGGGTTGTTCAATTTGATTTATTTCAAAATAGACAAGCTGACTGTTAGTTGCATAGTTCAAGAAAGCTTGCAGACCAACCTGATCAATAATATATTTTAGCATACTAATAACTGATCTATTAATAGAGGGCTATAGGTAAGCCTAGTAATTTCTCAGGTAGGGACATGTTTGGCATAACTTTGTGGGCCTGAGGGCCTGTATTGTGCTGTAGGTTTTCTATATTTCTATGTTTTAATGTTGGAAGTTTTATGTTCACAAGGAAGCCAGCTTTAGAGCATTAGCTGAGATCTATGCCTCCAAGATACTTTCAGATAATTTGTGTAAAAATAGTATCTGAGAAAGTATCATTTTCTGTGTGAAGTCACCAAGTGTAAAAGAAGGTATAAATGTAGAGAGCAGTTCAGGCTGATGGGGTAAAGGAACACGGAGGAACAACACCTTATATTCTGTCTGGGTAGCCTCCAACCTGATGGCATGAACATTAACTTTTCTAACTTCCGTTAATGCCTCACCTCCCCCTCGTACCCCATCCCTTATTTATTTGTTTGTTTGTTTGTTTATTTATTTATCCCCTCTCTTTTTTCTTCCTCTGTCCCTCTCACTATAACTCCCTGCCCATCCTCTGGGCTTTCCCCCCTCCCCCTTTCTTTGTCCTAGGCCTCCCATTCCTTGATCCTCTCCCTTCTCCAACCTCGTATCCCTTTTGCCAATCAACTTTCCAGCTCTTAGTTCTATCCCTCCCACTCCTGTCTTCTCCTATCATTTTGGATCTCCCCCTCCCCTTCCCACTTTCAAATCTCTTACTATCTCTTTTTCAGTTAGTCCTGACGAAGGGTCTCGGCCTCAAACGTCGACTGTACCTCCCTATAGATGCTGCCTGGCCTGCTGCATTCACGGGCATTTTTTATGTGTGTTGCTAGAAAGACAGAGTGAACTAGAATCCTTTCTTCTCACTTTATCTTCTGAGATAGACATTTTTTAGAAGGGAATAATGCTGAGCTTATTAGCATGTTGAAAAGTTGTTACCCTCATCAATATCTGCTTATTTTGATTTCACAAGTATCTGTGGACAGCCAAAACTTTGGAAGCTGGGCAGAGAAAGATCATAAGAAAATTGTATCCTTGGATTAGTCTTGTTTGTGTAGAATATCTTAGAAGTTTCTCATGGTATGCTGGGATAGACATTTTAGTCATTTTTTGCAGCAATTTATTTAACTTTGGCTTATTCTGAAGTAATGTAATCAGGGCAAGGAGGAGGAATAAATAAAAACAGCCGTGTTGAATTGAATAAAGTGACTGTCAATATAATAACATGGAGGTGCAAAGGAGATTAAAGATGCCGGAAATCTGGAACAACGCACAAAATTCTGGAGGATCTTAATGGGTCAGGCAGCATCTATGAATGGAAATGGACAGTCAAGATGTTTCATCAGGACTGGAAAAACAGAGCGGAGATAGCCAATGGAAAAATCTGTGATCAGGAATGGAACAAGAGCTGGTGAGTGATTGGTGGACTGAGGTGGGGGGAGTGATAAGCAGCTAAGAGATGGGGATGGTGGAATGATGTAAGAAGCTGGGAGATGATAGGTGTAAATGAAAAAAACAACTAAAGAAGATAGAATCTGATAGGTCAGGACTGTGAACCATGGAATAAAGGGAAAAAGGTGAGGAGAGAAACCAAAGGGAGGAATGTGTGGGCAATGGCAGATTGTGAATGAGGTGGAGGGGAAAGAGATAGAATAATGGGGCTAGCAGCCTAAGGGAGAAAAATGGGACAGAAAGGAACAGTTACCAGAAGTTTGAGAAATCAGTGTTCTTGTTTCAAGTTGGATATTCCCAACATGGAATATGAAGTGCTAATCCTCTAATCTGCATCTAACTTCAGTCTGACAGTAGAGGATATTATGGACAAACCTGCTGGAGTGGTTATGGGAAGTAAAATTACCAAGCCTACCAGGAGATTCTGCCTGGGATGGCATGCAAGTCATATTTTGATTATATAGCACTGTGCAAGTCTTAAGTACATATAAAATGATGCTTTCAAAAATAATGAAATGAAAAGTTCCTAAATACTATAAAGAACCACAAAAAGGAAAAAAGTAAACCAAATCAATATTTGGTGTGTCCACCCTTTGCTTTTAAAACTACATCAGTTCTTTTAGATACACTGCAGTGCAGTTTTATAAGGAAATCAGCTGGTAGATTGTCCAAAGCATCTTGCAGAACTTGCTACAGTTCTTCCGCAGAATTTGGCTATCTTGTTTGTTTCTGTCTCTCCAGGCAATCCCTGACAGCCTTGATGATGTTGAGATCAGGGTTCTGCGGAGGTCATACAATTGAAACCATATAAATAATTTAGGGTGGCTCAGACTTTTGCACAGTACTGTCATCTGAAACAAGTAGCACAATAACCAGAATCAGGTTTAATATCACTGGCACATCTCATGAAATTTGTTGTTATGCTGCAGCAGAACATTGCAATTCATAATAATACAAACAGCAAATTACGGTAAGAATTACTGTAAGGGCATGTCCTGGTGACAAGGGTCCTAAATGATGGATGTTGTCTTTTTGAGATAACGCTTCCTGAAGATTTCCTGGATGCTGGGGAAGCTGCTGCCCATGATGGAGATGACTGAGCCCCGCTCCATGCCAGACAGTGATACAGTCAATTAGAATGCTTTCCACAGTACATCTATTGAAATTTGCGAGTGTCTTTGGTGACAAACCAAATCTCCTCAAACTCCTAATGAAAGATGGCCACTATCATGCCTTCTTTGTAGCTGCAACGATATTTTCAGCTCAGGGTACATCTTCAGAGATGTTGATACCCAGGAACTTGAAACTGCTCACCCTTTCCACTTCTGATCCCTCTATGGGAACTGGTGTGTGTTCACTTGTCTTACCCTTACTGAAGTCTACAATCAATTCTTTGACCTTAATGATGTTGTGTGCACAATTGCTGCTGTGACACCAATCAATTAACTGATAAATCTTGCTCCTGTATGCCTTCTCATCACCATCTGAAACTCTGACAATAATAGTTGTGTTTATAGATGGCATTTGAGCTGTGCCTAGCCACACAGTCATACGCGTAGAGAGAGTAGAGCAGTAGGCTAAGCACACATCCTTGAGGTGCGCCAGTGTTGATTAGAAACCATAGAAAAACTACAGCACAGAAACAGGCCTTTTGGCCCTTCCTGGCTGTGCCGAACCATTTTCTGCCTAGTCCCACTGACCTGCACACAGACCATATCCCTCCATACACCTCCCATCCATGTATCTGTCCAATTTATTCTTAAATGTTAAAAAAGAACCCGCATTTACCACCTCGTCTGCCAGTTTATTCCACACTCCCACCACTCTCTGGGTGAAGAAGCCCCCCCTAATGTTCCCTTTAAACATTTCCCCCCTCACCCTTAACCCATGTCCTCTGGTTTTTTTCTCCCCTTGCCTCAGTGGAAAAAGCCTGCTTGCATTCACTCTATCTATACCCATCATAATTTTATATACCTCTATCAAATCTCCCCTCATTCTTCTACGTTCCAGGGAATAAGGACCTAACCTATTCAATCTTTCTCTGTAACTGAGTTTCTCAAGTCCTGGCACGGCAACATCCTTGTAAACCTTCTCTGCACTCTTTCAACCCTATTAATATCCTTCCTGTAATTTGGTGACCAAAACTGAACACAATACTCCAAATTCAGCCTCACCAATGCCTTATACAACCTCATCATAACATTCCAGCTCTTATACTCAATACTTCGATTAATAAAGGCCAATGTACCAAAAGCTCTCTTTACGACCCTATCCACTTGTGACGCCACTTTTAGGGAATTTTGTATTTGTATTCCCAGATCCCTCTGTTCCACTGCACTCCTCAGTGCCTTACCATTAACCCTGTATGTTCTACCTTGGTTTGTCCTTCCAACGTGCAATACCTCACACTTGTCAGTATTAAACTCCATCTGCCATTTTTCAGCCCATTTTTCCAGCTGGTCCAAATCCCTCTGCAAGCTTTGAAAACCTTCCTCACTGTCCACTACACCTCCAATCTTTGTATCATCAGCAAATTTGCTGATCCAACTTACCACATTAACATCCAGATCATTGATATAGATGATAAATAACAATGGACCCAGCACTGATCCCTGTGGCACACCACTAGTCACAGGCCTCCATTCTGAGAAGCAATCCTCTACTACCACTCTTTGGATTCTTCCATTGAGCCAATGTCTAATTCAATTTACCACCTCTCCATGTATACCTAGCGACTGAATTTTCCTAACTAACCTCCCATGCGAGATCTTGTCAAAGGCCTTACTGAAGTCCATGTAGACAATATCCACTGCCTTCCCTTCATCCACTTTCCTGGTAACCTCCTCGAAAAACTCCAATAGATTGGTCAAACATGACCTACCATGCACAAAGCCATATTGACTCTCTCTAATAAGTTCCTGTCTATCCAAATGCTTGTAGGTTTTGTCTCTTAGTACTCCCTCCAATAACTTACCCACTACTGACGTCAAACTTACTGGCCTATAATTTCCCCAAGTACTTTTCGATCCTTTATAAACAACGGAACAACATGAGATATTCTCTAATCCTCCAGCACCTCACCCGTAGACACCGACGTTTCAAATATATCTGCGAGGGCCCCTGCAATTTCAAAACTAGTCTCCTTCAAGGTCTGAAGGACTACCCTGCCAGGTCCTGGGGATTTTGCAAGCACCTCCTCCTTATCAATCTGTACAGTTTCCATGATCTCGCTACTTGTTTCCCTTAATTCCATAGACTTCATGCCAGTTTCCTTAGTAAATACAGACGCAAAAAACCCATTTAAGATCTCCCCCAATTCTTTCGGTTCCGCACATAGCACCACTCTGATCTTCAAGAGGACCAATTTTATCCCTTGCAGTCCTTTTACTCTTAATATACCTGTAAAAGCTCTATGGATTATCCTTCACTTTGACTTCCAAGGCAACCTCATGTCTTCTTTTAGCCCTCCTGATTTCCTTCTGAAGTATTTTCTTGCACTTTTTATAGTCCACAGGCACCTTATTTACTCCCTGTTTCCTATACGTGTCATACAACTCTCTCTTCTTCTTTATCAGAGTTGCCATATCCCTTGAGAACCAAGGTTTCTTATTCCTATTCACATTGCCTTTAATCCTGACAGGAACATACAAGCTCTACACTCTCAAAATTTCTCCTTTGAAGGCTTCCCACTTACCGATCACATACTTGCCAGAGAACAACCTGTCCCAATCCACGCTTTTTAGATCCTTTCTCATTTCTTCAAATTTGGCCTTCTTCCAGTTTAGAACCTCAACCCTAGGACTAGATCTATCTTTATCCATGATCAAGTTGAAACTAATCCTGCGACAGTGAGAGTAGGAATGCGATGAGGTGGAGGATAAATGCGTGGCTGAGGGATTGGAGCAGAGGGCAGGGATTCAAGTTTTTGGATCATTGGGACCTCTTTTGGCGCAGGCGTGACCTGTACAAAAAGGACGGGATACACTTGAATCCTAGGGGGACCAATATCCTGGCAGGAAGATTAGCGAGGGCTACTGAGGTGACTTTAAACTAGAATGGTTGGGGGGTGGGAATCAAATTAAAGAGGCTAGGAGTGAGGAGGTTAGTTCACAACAGGGGGATGGGAACCAGTGCAGAGAGACAGAGGGGTGTAAAGTGAGGGTAGAAGCAAAAAGTACTAAGGAGAAAAGTAAAAGTGGTAGGCCGACAAATCCAGGGCAAGCATTAAAAAGGGCCACTTTTCAACATAATTGTATAAGGGCTAGGAAAGTTGTAAAAGAGCGCCTGAAGGCTTTGTGCGTCAATGCAAGGAGCATTCGTAATAAGGTGGATGAATTGAAAGTGCAGATTGTTATTAATGATTATGATATAGTTGGGATCACAGAGACATGGCTCCAGGGTGACCAAGGATGGGAGCTCAACGTTCAGGGATATTCAATATTCAGGAGGGATAGACATGAAGGAAGGGGAGGTGGGGTGGCGTTGCTGGTTAGAGAAGAGATTAACGCAATAGAAAGGAAGGACATAAGCCGGGAAGATGTGGAATCAATATGGGTAGAGCTGCGTAACACTAAGGGGCAGAAGATGCTGGTGGGAGTTGTGTACAGGCCACCTAACAGTAGTAGTGAGGTCGAAGATGGTATTAAACAGGAAATTAGAAATGTGTGCAATAAAGGAACAGCAGTTATAATGGGTGACTTCAATCTACATGTAGATTGGGTGAACCAAATTGGTAAAGGTGCTGAGGAAGAGGATTTCTTGGAATGTATGCGGGATGGTTTTTTGAACCAACATGTCGAGGAACCAACTAGAGAGCAGGCTATTCTGGACTGGGTTTTGATCAATGAGGAAGGGTTAATTAGCGATCTTGTTGTGAGAGGCCCCTTGGGTAAGAGTGACCATAATATGGTGGAATTCTTCATTAAGATTGAGAGTGACATAGTTAATTCAGAAACAAAGGTTCTGAACTTAAAGAGGGGTAACTTTGAAGGTATGAGACATGAATTAGCTAAGATAGACTGGCAAATGACACTTAAAGGATTGACGGTGGATATGCAATGGCAAGCATTTAAAGGTTGCATGGATGAACTACAACAATTGTTCATCCCAGTTTGACAAAAGAATAAATCAAGGAAGGTAGTGCACCCATGGCTGACAAGAGAAATTAGGGATGGTATCAATTCCAAAGAAGAAGCATACAAATTAGCCAGAGAAAGTGGCTCACCTGAGGACTGGGAGAAATTCAGAGTTCAGCAGAGGAGGACAAAGGGCTTAATTAGGAAGGGGAAAAAAGATTATGAGAGAAAACTGGCAGGGAACATAAAAACTGACTGTAAAAGCTGTTATAGATATGTAAAAAGGAAAAGACTGGTAAAGACAAATGTCGGTCTCCTACAGACAGAAACAGGTGAATTGATTATGGGGAGCAAGGACATGGCAGACCAATTGAATAATTACTTTGGTTATGTCTTCACTAAGGAGGACATAAATAATCTTCCAGAAATAGTAGGGGACAGAGGGTCCAGTGAGATGGAGGAACTGAGCGAAATACATGTTAGTAGGGAAGTGGGTTTAGGTAAATTGAAGGGATTGAAGGCAGATAAATCCCCAGGGCCAGATGGTCTGCATCCTAGAGTGCTTAAGGAAGTAGCCCAAGAAATAGTGGATGCATTAGTGATAATTTTTCAAAACTCGTTAGATTCTGGACTAGTTCCTGAGGATTGGAGGGTGGCTAATGTAACCCCACTTTTTAAAAAAGGAGGGAGAGAGAAACCGGGGAATTATAGACCGGTTAGCCTAACGTCGGTGGTGGGGAAACTGCTGGAGTCAGTTATCAAAGATGTGATAACAGCACATTTGGAAAGCGGTGAAATCATCGGACAAAGTCAGCATGGATTTGTGAAAGGAAAATCATGTCTGACGAATCTCATAGAATTTTTTGAGGATGTAACTAGTAGAGTGGATAGGGGAGAACCAGTGGATGTGGTATATTTGGATTTTCAAAAGGCTTTTGACAAGGTCCCACACAGGAGATTAGTGTGCAAACTTAAAGCACATGGTATTGGGGGTAAGGTATTGATGTGGATGGAGAATTGGTTAGCAGACAGGAAGCTAAGAGTGGGAATAAACGGGACCTTTTCAGAATGGCAGGCGGTGACTAGTGGGGTACCGCAAGGCTCAGTGCTGGGACCCCAGTTGTTTACAATATATATTAATGAGTTGGACGAGGGAATTAAATGCAGCATCTCCAAGTTTGCCGATGACACGAAGCTGGGTGGCAGTGTTAGCTGTGAGGAGGATGCTAAGAGGATGCAGAGTGAGTTGGATAGGTTGGGTGAGTGGGCAAATTCATGGCAGATGCAATTTAATGTGAATAAATGTGAAGTTATCCACTTTGGTGGCAAAAATAGGAAAACAGATTATTATCTGAATGGTGGCCGATTAGGAAAAGGGGAGGTGCAATGAGACCTGGATGTCATTATACACCAGTCATTGAAAGTGGGCATGCAGGTACAGCAGGCGGTGAAAAAAGCGAATGGTATGCTGGCATTTATAGCGAGAGGATTCGAGTACAGGAGCAGGGAGGTACTACTGCAGTTGTACAAGGCCTTGGTGAGACCACACTTGGAGTATTGTGTGCAGTTTTGGTCCCCTAATCTGAGGAAAGACATCCTTGCCATAGAGGGAGTACAAAGAAGGTTCACCAGATTGATTCCTGGGATGGCAGGACTTTCATATGAAGAAAGACTGGATGAACTGGGCTTGTACTCGTTGGAATTTAAAAGATTGAGGGGGGATCTGATTGAAACGTATAAAATCCTAAAGGGATTGGACAGGCTAGATGCAGGAAGATTGTTCCCGATGTTGGGGAAGTCCAGAACGAGGGGCCACAGTTTGAGGATAAAGGGGAAGCCTTTTAGGACCAAGATTAGGAAAAACTTCTTCACACAGAGAGTGGTGAATCTGTGGAATTCTCTGCCACAGGAAACAGTTGAGGCCAGTTCATTGGCTATATTTAAGAGGGAGTTAGATATGGCCCTTGTGGCTACGGGGATCAGGGGGTATGGATGGAAGGCTGGGGCGGGGTTCTGAGTTGGATGATCAGCCATGATCATAATAAATGGCTGTGCAGGCTCGAAGGGCCGAATGGCCTACTCCTGCACCTATTTTCTATGTTTCTATGTTTCTAATGGTGTTATGATCACTGGAACCAAAGTGCTCCCCTACACATACTTCCGTCACTTGTCCTAAGTCGTTTCCTAATAGGAGATCTAATATTGCATCCCCTCTGGCTGGTACTTCTATATATTGATTTAGAAAACTTTCCTGAACACATTTTACAAACTCTAACCCATCTAGACCCTTAACAGTATGGGAGTCCCAATCAATATGTGGAAAATTAAAATTCCCTACCACCACAACTTTATGTTTCCTGCAGTTGCCTGCTAATTCTCTGCAGATTTGCTCCTCCAATTCTCGCTGACTATTGGGTGGTCTATAATACAACTCCACTAATGTGGCCATACCTTTCCTGTTTTTCAGCTCCACCCATAAGGACTCAGTAGACAAGCCCTCTAATCTGTCCTGCCTGAGCACTGCTGTAACATTTTCCCTGACAACTCCCCCACCTTTCATTCCTCTGCCTCGATCACATCTGAAACATTGGAACTCTGGAATATTAAGCTGCCAGTCCTGCCCCTCCTGTAGCCAGGTTTCACTAATTGCTATAACGTCATAATTCCACATGTCAATCCATGCTCTCAACTCCTCTGCCTTCCCCACAATACTCCTAGCATTGAAATATATACACCTCAGAAGATTTTTACCACCACTCACAACCTTCCTATTTGCGGCTTTGCTTGAACTTGTAACATCATTTATTTTCATCCCAGCCACACTGTCAGCTCTGGCACTCTGGTTCCCATCCCCCTGCAAATCTAGTTTAAAGCCTCCCCAATAGCACTAACAAACCTCCCTGAAAGGATATTGGTCCCCTTGTAGTTCAAGTGTAACCCGTCTCTCTTGTACAGGTCCCACCTGCCCCAGAAGAGGTCCCAATGATCCTGAAATCTGAAACCCTGCCCCCTACACCAGTTCCTCAGCCACTTGTTCATCCTCCAGAGCATCCTATTCCTACCCTCACTGGCACGTAGCACAGGTAGCAATCCTGAGATTACCACCCTCGAGGTCCTGCTTTTCAACTTCCTACCAAGCTCTCTATACTCACTCTCCAGGACCTCCTCACTCTTTCTTGCTATGTCATTGGTACCGATATGCACCACGACATCTGGCTGATCACCTCCCACTTCAGAATGTCATGCAAGCGATCAGAAACATCCTTGACCCTGGCACCCGGGAGGAAACAAACCATCCTGGATTCTCTGTCACGAGCACAGAACCTCTTATCTGTACTTCTAACTACTGAGTCCCCTATCTCTACTGCTCTCCTCTTTCTCCCCCCTCCCTTCTGCACTGCAGAACCAGACTCAGTGCCAGAGATCCGGCTGCTGCAGCTTGTCCCAGGTAAGTCATCCTCCTCGCCAACAGTATCCAATGCAGTATACTTGTTGTTGAGGGGAATGGCCACAAGGGAACCTTACTCTGCCTGCCCTTTTCCCTTCCCTCACCTGACAGTGACCCAATTTCTTGTGCTCTGCTCCTTTGGCGTAACTACCTCCCTGTAGCTACTATCTATAATCTCCTTATTCTCCCGAATGATCCGCAGGTCATCCAGCTCCTGCTCCAGTTCCCTAACGTGGTTTGTCAGGAGCTGCAGCTGGATGCACTTCTTGCAAGTATCGTTATCAGGGACACCGGAGGGCTCCCTGACTTCCCACATCCTGCAAGAGGAGCATTCCAACATCCTGCCTGGCATTCTCTCTACTCTAAGCAAACTAGACAAAAAACTTACCGGAACCTACCCTGGCCTCTGCCTGTTCTCGCCAAAGCCTGTTGAGCCAAAGCCATCCCACTCTGCTGCCCGATGTATATGGTGGTCTGTTTTTAAACCTTGGCGCGCTACGTCACGCACCTGCGCAGTGCAGACCCTTCTCCCCGAGCAGATTATGAAGAGTTAGTTTGTAAATTTGATGGGAGCAAAGGATATTGGGAATGGCGAGGGTGGAGCACTGTTGGAGGGATATGGGACAGATGGCACAGAAGGAGTGCTGGGGAGAGAGGGGTGATGCAGGTGCAGACACATCTAGCCATGAGACACCAGGCAAGTTAATTTGATACCAAACAATTGGTTTGTTGATCATTACAGAATGTCTCTCAGGTACTTCCTGAACCCTCTCCTTTCCCTTCCTCTTTTCCCAACCATGATTCCCCCTCTCCCTGCCTCCTTCCCACACTCAGCCCACAATAGAGACCCATATGAGAGTCAGGGTGATCATCACTCACATATGTCATAATTCTTTTTTTGATGAGGCAGTACAGAGCAATACATAAAATTACTACAGTACTGCACAAAAGTCTTAGATAGATAGATAGATATAGCTAGGGTGCCTAAGAATTTTACACAGTACTGTACATGATGCAAATATATTCTGCATTGAAGCATAATGTTTCATATAACCATTTTTCATTGGCATTGATATCTCTTTAATATTAGAGAAGCTTTTCAAATTATCGGCGTTCCCTTCGGCATCTGATTTGATGTCTTGACTTTTCCTTTATTTTCCTTAGTAAGTTCATCATCATCATCAGGTGCCGTGCCCAGTTTGAGCTTTGACTGCCATGGCCCACACACTCCTGTTTTGGGTCAAGGGGATCAATTCATTGGTATTCATTTCCAGTTCTCTGGCTGCTGACTCCATCATCATTTGTTTTTCTCTTCCTCCTGCTTTCTTCCCTTCAATCTTTCCCATAAGTACCATGCATTCTAACTGCTTTCCTAATCGCATGTCCAATGAAGTTACGTTACCTTTTCATGATCTCATACATTATTTCTTTTTTTGTGTTTGCTCTGTTCATGACATCCTAGTTAGATATTTGCTTCGTCCATGATATTCTTTGCATATTCTCAAAAACCACATCTCTTCTGCTACAATTCATTTCCCCGTGTTACTAGATATTGTCCAACATTCTGAGCCATATAACATAACTGGATAAACGTAACATTTCAGTACTCTGAGGTGGGTTGTCATGCCTAGTTTAGTATTGGTCAGTATACTCTTCATTCTCAGTAAGTTACCAGATATTTTTCAATTGTTTTGACAGCTGAGACAATATGTTCTTATTGCCATCTCTTTAAAGTGGCTGAAATGTAGAGAACTTAAGAAAGAAATTTAGAAGAAAAAAATAAGTCATGAGATATTCTTAGCAAATGAGAAGATGGAGATTCCCAAGATATTCTACAAGTACACTTAGTGGTCACTCTATTATCTTCCTCCTGGACCTAATAATGTAACCACTAAGTATATATTCATGGTCTTCTGCTGCTGTAGCCCATCCACTTCAGGGTTCAACATGTTGTGTTCAGAGATGCTCTTCTGTTCACCACTGTCACAATGTGTGGTTATTTGAGTTACTGCCACCTTCCTGTCAGCTTGAACCAGTCGAGCCATTCTCCTCCGACCTTTCTCATTAACAAGACGTTCACCCACAGAACTACCGCTCATTAGATTTTTTTTTTTTTTTTGTTTTTGCACCATTCTCTGTAAACTCTAGAGACTACTATGCACGAAAATCCCAGGAGATCAGCAGTTTCTGAGATACTCACCAAACCTCATTCCACAGTAAAGAAACTAGATCTCATTTCTTCCCTATTCTGATGCTTGGTCTGAACAACAACTAAACCACTTAAGCATATCTGTATGCTTTTATGCATGTTGCTGCCATATGCTTGGCTGATTAGATATTTGCATTAACGAGCAGGTGTACCTAATAAAGTGGTCACTGAGTGAATATTAGGAGGAAGAGGGTATCCAGGGAAAGGATAAATCATCTGAGGCATCATAGGGATCATTGATGTGTGGAGACAGGTAGGTGTGGAGACCAAGATCATACGTGAATACTTCTCATCTGCATTCTCCAAGCAGAAGAGAATGGAGTTCAGGAAGGGATAAGTAGATAATTTCACGAAAGTCAGTTTTAACAGGAAGAAGGTAATAGTTGTCAAGGGAAGCATTAAGGTTGATAAGTGCTCAGGCCTGATAACATCTATCTTCGGTGGCCTTGCAAAGCAAGTGAGGAGGTCACTGGGGCTCTGATGGAGATTTTTGCACTTACATTAGTCACAGATGAGGTGCCAGAGACAAAGTACAGAAAGGAGACAGACAGCTTAGTGACGTGGTGTCACGACAACGACCTTTTCCTCAATGTTAACAAAAACAAAAGAGCTGGTCATTGACCTTAGGAAGGGGGGAAGTGCACATGTTCATGTCTTACTTCAATAGTGATAAGGTTGAGAGGGTTCAGAGTGCTGAGAGCTACAAGTTCCTAGATGTGATCATCACCAAATATCTGTCCTGGTCTGACCATATATGATGCCACTGCCAAGAAAGCTCACCAATGTCTCTACTTCCACGGGAGAAGGTGTGAAAAGGGGATCTCTGTGGAGGAAGGCGTTTTTGATTATGTTGGCTGCTTTGTGGAGGCAGCAAGAAGTGTACACATGGAGACCACGCTGATCTTTCTGATGTTCTGAGCTATGTCCACAACTCCCTGAATGTTTCTCGTGATTTCGGCCAGAACAGTTGTTATACCAAGCTATGATGCATCTGGGCAAAATGATTTCCATAGCTTCTCTATGAAGATTGGTGGAGGACAAAGTGGACCCACCAAATTTCTTCAGACTCCTGAAGAAGTAGAGTGACTTGGCATCTAAGTGGTTGGGCCAGGTTAGACTATTGATGATGTTCAGTCCTGCTTGCCAAAAACAATCTCCTTCCTCGCCTTTCACAAACAAGAGAAAATCTGCAGCTGCTGGAAATCCAAGCAACACACAAAATGCTGGAGGAACTCAGCAGGCCAGGCAGCATCAATGGAAAAGTGAACAGTTGACGGAGACTCAGTTCGGTCTGAGACTCTTCAGCAGGAAGATTGAGCTCCTCCTCTCCTTCCTTTCCAGCTCCTATAATGGGAGGAAATATTTTGCATATTTTGCACAAGGGTAATACTTGTATTAGCAGCTGAGATATGAACTCTGTCAGCTCCATCATGGGCACTAGCCTCCCCATCATCCAGGGCATTTCAAGGAGCAATGCCTCAGAAAGGCAGCATCCGTCATTAAGGACAAAGGACATGTCTTCTTCCCTTTGCTACCATCAAGGAAGAGGTACAGGAGCCTAAAGACACATACTCAACAATTGAAATAGCTTCTTCCCCTCTACCATCAGATTTATGAATGGACATTGAACCCATGAACACTACCTAACTACTTATTTTCTCTTTTTTGCATTACTTAATTTAACTTTTAAACTTTTTAAAATATAAATATATACTGTATTTTACAGTGTTTATTATTATGTATTGCAATGTGCTGCTCCAACATAACAACAAATTTCACAACGTATGTGATATTAAACCTGAATCTGATTTTGAGTTAGAGCCATAGGCATCATCGGCTCCAAACATAGGCATCATCGGCTCCAAAATATTTGAAGTGAGTCTGAAAACACATTGCTACTTGTGTTACTGGATTGTTAATGAATTCATTAGTTGTTCATTGAGTTCAATGAGTTGGAGCATGGTAATTTCAAAAAGAGCAATTATCTGCTTTGTTATAGTGGTATACTGCTATACTGGTCTTTATTCTTTTGCTTCTAAATTTATGCACACATAGATGCACTTTGAAAACACCAAATTTCAAATTATTCATACAAATTCTTCTCATTTTACTTTGTTCATTCCTGTCTGTCAAAAGTGTTTTTAAAGTTCAAAGTAAATTTATCATCAAATTCCATATACACCACCCTCTCTTCTCACTGCTGCCATCAGGAAGAAGGTACAGGAGCCTCAAGACTGACACCACTAGGTTCAGGAACTGTTATTACCCCACAACCATCTGGCAACTTCACTTTCCCCATCATTGAAATGTTCCCACAACCAATGGACTCGCTTTCAAGGACTCTTCATCTCATGTTCTCGATCAAAATTAAAATGTGTAATCATTCCAAAACATCTTAAAACGAAGTTATTAAGCCTTTTGTTAAAGTTATAGATAAGAGAAATGATAGAAAGAATTTAAGAACTCACTAATGACTGCAGAATTATATGATTTCAAACTCTCCGTATTTAAAATATTAAGGCTAAAGTTACACAGTAATTCAAGAAATGAACACATCTGCATATCCAGACAGAATTGATTTGCTGCTTCAAATAAAATGAAAATACCAACTTCTGACATTTCCGCTATCCCTCTGTTCTGATGAGAGGAAAAATGTTAGATTTCTTTATTTCTCTGACTGCCTAATGACTGAATATTTTCAGCATTTTCTGATGTGACCCAAGTGACCAATTAACCTACTAACCCATAAGTCTTTGGAATGTGGGTGGAAACCGGAGCACCCAAACGAAACCCATATGGTCATGGAGAGAACGTACAAACTCCTTGGAGACAATGGTGAGAATTGCACATGGGCAGCGGGTACTGTAATTCTGTTATGCGAACCACTACAAGTTATGCTGTCCTAACAAGTTATTCATATTACTTATTGTAGCTATTTTTCTTTCCTTTACTGACTGTCATTCCTTAGTGGAATTGAATGTCTGTTCTGTCAGCATTATCACTTTTACCAACTCTTAAAAGAAACAGAGACACCCAAAAGAATCTCTCTTTGGCCAGAATGTCAACAGCATGAAGAGGTTAATGGTTTGGTTGTTGCTCTCACTCAGAAAGATTGTTGCTTTTGCCTGAGGTGCTCTTCAAATTGGTATAGCTTTATTTGCCATTTCCATTTAATTTTACTTTTATCTATTTAAAATAAATATATGATAGAAGCAGAATCCATATTGGATAGTACCATTCCTAGTCTAACTCAAGCAATCACCTACAACCCTTTCATGGTCTAACTCGAATCAGACTCAGATTTAATATCGCCAACATATATTCATGAAATCTGCTGTTATGCAGCAGCCGCACATTGCAATTGAAATATATAATAACTGTGAATTACAGTAAAAAGTCAGTAAGAAGTATATATTTATATACTTCTGTACCTCCCTACCATCATGAGGAGGTGTTCGTCCATTGTCGACGTCGATGAGTACCTCGACACCATTATGATGGTGTCGAGACTAGCGCGTGATTTGGATTTAAGTGAGGGAGAGTTGCGCAGCGTCAGCCTCACTCTCTCTTCCCAATTCTCATCTGGATCCAGTGGCAAGACAAGAGTCCAGACAACTGGAGATGGGACTAGGCGCAGTGGATGACCAGGACGTCTTCTGTGTCTTGTCCTGCTCGACACGTTCCACGACGCTTGCAGAGACCACCTTCTTGACTGTTGGACCTTTGGTCTTGTCGGCTCAATCCGCCAGAGTCTGTCTTCACATGCTGGGATAGACAACTCCCTATCTCACCGAGGGTTTGAGACCCATCGGATACCCTCACCTGGTTTAGCCGGCTTGTCGAAGCCGTCGCCCGGGGTGTGACCACTGTCACATGCAAACAGCTACGGGGAGCCACAGGTGAGAGCTGAGTGCCAGGTGGGGACCAAAGGTGGACTAACCGCCCTGAAAAGGACGCGACATGATCCCCCACCAGAGGTGCTACTCCTCCCTGACACCCCATACACCCCTAAGGAGGAGGTACAGAAGCCTGAAGGCACTCACTCTACGACTGTTGAATTTTATATACAGGGTATATACCTGTGTGTCTGTGTTCCTGTGTGCCTGGAACTTAAATTAAATAAGTAGTGCAAAAAAAGTACTGAGGTAGTATTCATGGGTTCAATGTCCATTCAGAAATCTGATGGCAGAGGGAGAAGAAGCTGTTCCTGAATCATTGAGTTGAGTGTGTACTTCCTCCCTGATTGTAACAATGACAAACGGGCATGTTTCGGGTGATCGACTATCTACAACTCATTCATGAGCTAACTGGAACAATCACCTATAACTCATTCATGCTTTTAATGCTGATGTAGTCAGATCAGCTCAAGGAGATGATATGCCTCATGACACACGTGACTTTCATTATAGTTTGTGATGTTTCTGCATGTGACATTTTTAATCTAAGCAAAATCTCCACTTAATTAGAGAAGAGCAGGGGATGGGATAGCCTGCAAACATTGTTCTGAATGCACAGATATCTAATATTAGTGAGTGTTGATTAAAAAATATATTTTGTCCACAGGTGGTGGATATGTGGATTAGACTCCAAGGTAGAGCAATTAAAACTGTGCTGATCAAATGCATATGCGTATAAAAATAGATTAATTATCTGTCAGTCTTCAGGCCATGCCAGTCAGGGACTACGCTAATATTATTTTGAGACTGTTGTGCTGGATCGTAGCTGTACGTGCTGAATATGTCTACGTGTAATGTGTTTTGCACCTTGGCCCCACAGGAACGATGTTTCGTTCAGCTGTATACGCGTGTATGGTTGAATGACAATAAACTTGAATTTGAATTTGATCAGAGATCAAGATTGTATGCATTTCTATGGACTGAAATGAACTTTCTGTGGAACACCGTGCTTACTGAGAACAGACATCATTTGTATGCTTTACAAGGAAATCCACTGTTCAAGAGCAAACGAGAAAGTGTGTAAGTTTAAAGAGTAATCTGGTATCCACTTGATATGTATCTCGGAAACAGAAAACATCTTCCGATACTTTTTCCCAAATGATCTGTAATAGAGTAAGTATTTGAGAGATGAAATTAAATTTTCAAAGAATAATTTTATATAAAGAAGAATGAGGCAGGATTTAAAATAAGCAGCCATTAGACTACTACCAATGATAAATTTAATTTCCTCTTTTTTACTGAGTACTTTAGAATGACCGTGCCTGAAAGATGTAAAAGCCTTTCACCTCATTCATTCCTTTCCATATTCTCAGTTGGATGAATCTGCAAATGTTTTCCAGCTTGGACTAGCAAATTTTCTTCTGTTGTCCACTCGCCTGGGAATGCTAATTATCTTGAGATTATTCACTTACCTACTGCCCATTACGCCACTGGCATTTAGGACAGTAATGAAGATCCTCCATCTCTGTCTGGCCCTGGCCGCTCAGATGTAGAAGGACTCTTCACTGTTGTTTCGTTATGTAACAATTTAGTTTTACCAGTCAGGGTTGTTAGCCCTGAGCTGAACCCAGGAACCTGGAGGACCAGTGGACCACTGGTAGTCTGACATCTACCCTTTGACCTTGAGCCAAAGCATAAAGTCCTGACTCCAGTCAACATAGCTCACTAACGATTGCAAGCCTCTAAACCTTGACAATGTTGTGGTCCTCTTATCCTGAGATGCCACAACGTTATCCTCTGTCTATAATACCAGTTTGAGTCATAGAGTCAAAGTGAAGGACAGCACAGAAACAGGCCCTTCGGCCTGTCTAGTCCATGCTGAAACTATATAAATTGCCCTCTCCCATCGACCTACACTGGGACCACAGCCCTCCATATCTCTGTTATCTACTATCCAAACTCCTGAGAGTTGCTATTGTCCACGCAACTTCCAAAGCGATGCCCCCATTCAAATAAATCAAATTTGGCTCAATAGAATGTCTGCTTTGCTTTGCAGAAAAAGCCACTGATGCACATATACTGTTGTGTGGGGTGTTAGTTTACTTGCTGGTCGAAATCATCTTCTACCGTGCCAGTCATCGATTGGCGCGTTTGGAGTATGCAGTAGCTTTCTCCCATTGGTTGCTTTGCGTACCACGGCACCGATCTCCGGTTTCAGATGCCTTTCCTTCATCTTCAAGGCACTCATATGCACACTGAGGTCGTGACCCATTCTGAAGAACTATTGGGAAAGCCTACTCCAGACTTGGGGGGGGGGGGGAGGTCCATGCGTTAAGTAATAATGATTTAGTTTCGTAGTTTGTGTAACTTGATGGAAACTTAGATGTTTGGTCGAATCTTTCACCATTGATAAATTAATGATTAATATACTTATTCATAATTAGCGTCTTCTGTCTCACACACCAAACCTGTGACAAATACATAGGCTATGAATTATGTGTGATGTTATTGCTATTGTACGAAATTGTAAACACATCCACAGTTTTGACTGATAATGCATGACGCTTCCTTCACATAAAGACATGTTTTTTTAAGTTTAATTTTATTGAGCTTTCCAGCCTATTGAGACACACCACTTAACATTCTCCCCATTTAATCACAGGGCAATTTGCAATGACCAATTAACCTGCCAACCGGTACGTCTTTGGACTGTGGGAGGTAGCCAGCGCACATGGAGGAAATCCACGTGGTCCTGGGGAAAACATATAAACTCCTTACAGGCAGCTGCAGGAATTGAACCCATGTTACTTGCAGTGTAAAGCATTGTGCTAACCACTACACCATCATGTCACCCCATGGAGCTGCATTTGTCCAGCTAAACCTTCTCACAACTGCACACAATAAAGTACACATCAGTTAGGTTAAAGGCATTCTATTAATGCTATTCACAGGAATAAGTTAGTTGTGGATTTGTGTAAAGTTTTGCAGTTGTTGGGTAGTTTCTATAGCTAATTCAAACTGTAAGAGCCTTACAGGGAACAGTGCGACATATGCTGAAGCCTTTGCTAACATACGGTCTCTATATTAATTAGTCACCTTATCACATGGATTTACCAGCAATCCTGGGGTATCTCAATAAGGAATAGGAATATGATCCTGAAGATGGAGAAGATTAGGAAGAAAGCCAGGTACAAACACCAACGGGATCCCACCACCAAACACATCTTTCCCTCCCTCACCCCACTTCCCACTACGCCATCATCCCACTTCATGGAGTGCTCCCTATGCAATTCCCTTCTCCATTCACCCCTCCCCAATGATCTCCCTCCTGGTACTTAACCTTGCAAGCGGAGCAAGTGTTACACCTGCCCCTACCCCTCCTCCCTCACTACCATTCAGGGACCCAAGCAGTCCTTCCAGGTGAGGCGACTCTTCATCTGCGAGTCTGTTGGAGTCATATATGTGTCTGGTGCTTGTGCCTCCTGTATATCAATGAGACTTGATGTAGATTGGAAGACCGCTTCACTGAGCGCCTACGCTCCGTCACCAGAAAAAGTGGGATCTCCCAGTGGCCACCCATTTTATTTTCAGTTCCCATTCCCTTTCTGACATGTCAGTCCACGGTCTCCCTACTGCTGTGATGAGGCCACACTCGGGTTTGAGGAGCAACACCTTATATTCCATATTGGTAACCTCCAGCTTGATGGCATGAACATTGCTTTCTCGAACTTTTGGTAATTGCACCCCTCTTCAGCATTTCCCTCTCTCACCTTATTTTCTTACCTGCCCATCAACCCGCTCCCCCCAGGTGCTCCTCGCCTTCCTTTTATCCTCGCCTGTCAGATTCCCCCTTCTTCAGACCCATATCTCTTTCACCATTCAACTTCCCAGCTTTTTACTTCACCTTTCCCTCTCTCCCAGTTTCACCTATCACCTACTACCTTGTACTTCTTCCTTCTGTCCTTCCACTTCCTTAATCTGACTTCTCGTCTTTTTTTTCCAGTCATGATAGAAACATAGAAACATAGAAAATAGGTGCAGGAGTAGGCCATTCGACCCTTTGAGCCTGCACCGCCATTTATTATGATCATGGCTGATCATCCAACTCAGAGCCCCGCCCCAGCCTTCCCTCCATACCCCCTGACCCCTGTAGCCACAAGGGCCATATCTAACTCCCTCTTAAACATAGCCAATGAACTGGCCTCAACAGTTTGCTGTGGCAGAGAATTCCACAGATTCACCACTCTCTGTGTGAAGAAGTTTTTCCTAATCTCAGTCCTAAAAGGCTTCCCCTCTATCCTCAAACTGTGACCCCTCGTTCTGGACTTCCCCAACATCGGGAACAATCTTCCTGCATCTAGCCTGTCCAATCCCTTTAGGATCTTATACGTTTCAATCAGATCCCCCCTCAATCTTCTAAATTCCAACGAGTACAAGCCCAGTTCATCCAGTCTTTCTTCATATGAAAGTCCTGCCATCCCAGGAATCAATCTGGTGAACCTTCTTTGTACTCCCTCTGTGGCAAAGATGTCTTTCCTCAGATTAGGAGACCAAAACTGCACACAATACTCCAGGTGTGGTCTCACCAAGGCCTTGTACAACTGCAGTAGTACCTCCCTGCTCCTGTACTCGAATCCTCTCACTATAAATGCCAGCATACCATTCGCCTTTTTCACCGCCTGCTGTACCTGCATGCCCACTTTCAATGACTGGTGTATAATGACACCCAGGTCTCGTTGCACCTCCCCTTTTCCTAATCGGCCACCATTCAGATAATAATCTGTTTTCCTATTTTTGCCACCAAAGTGGATAACTTCACATTTATCCACATTAAATTGCATCTGCCATGAGTTTGCCCACTCACCCAACCTATCCAAGTCACCCTGCATCCTCTCAGCATCCTCCTCACTGCTAACACTGCCACCCAGCTTCGTGTCATCCGCAAACTTGGAGATGCTGCATTTAATTCCCTCATCCAAGTCATTAATATATATTGTATATTGATGAAAGGTCTTGGTCTGAAAGGGTCAATTGCAATTTATATACCTGCTTTTAGGGCTATATTGGATTTAGCTGTGAGAATAATCTCCAAAGAAAAATACAATGCGCAATGTAGATTTATATCTGTGATCTGCTGCAGTACAAGTTCCTAACCTCAGGATATCTGGGAACTCCCTGAAGAGAAGGAAATGTTAACAGAGCTATTACACTGAGCAACTAGGTATGTACTGTCAATCACAAAACCTGGCACCAAGCTATTCATGTGCCTTGTTATTCATAAAATGCAGTGTGGAATATCATCAATGTGAGGAGTGTGGAATATACATGCTAAAAATGGGAGGTCAGAGCAAATGCATACTTCTAAGAAATCAATATATTTTACAAAGTCACTGATGATTTAGTGGGGTTATTGGATAAATAATGAGCAAATATATGACATTTCTTTACTCTGAAATAGGCCCTTTCAACCTGAAAATTCATCCTAAAATACTCGATACCTTCTTAACCTCTAATCTTCCTCTCCTGCCTGTGCACCAGATGGTGCAGCACTGTGTGTCGAAAGCTAATAAAACATTGTGGAAGTGCTTAGGAACTCAGCGACAGCAGGTAAGGAAATCATTTCCATCTTGAACCTACTCCCAAAAAAGAGAATGAACCCAAACAGCTTCTGTTTATAGAAGTTCAAAGGGTGCACAGATGGGATTACTGTTATATCACAAAGCACCCAAGACAAGAGAACAAAGAAAAGAGAATGACAGAATTAGAATCAGGTTTTATATCACTGGCATATGTCATGAAATTTGTTAACTTAGTGGCGCAGTATAATGCAATACATGAAAAATATGCAAAAAATAAATAAATGAATTAGAGTAAGCATATATATATGTATATTAAATAATTAAATTTAAACTAGTAATGCAAAAATAGAAGCAACAAAAAAAAGTGAGGTAGTATTCATGGGTTCAATGTCCATTTAGAAACTGGATGGCAGAGGGGAAGAAGCTGTTCCTGAATCACTGAGTGTGTGCCTTTTGGCTTTTGTACCTCCTTCCTGACGGTAACAATGAGAAGAGGGCATGACCTGGTTGATGGGGCTTCTTAATAATGGCACCGCCTTTCTGAGGCACCAATCCTTGAAGATGTCATGGATACCACGGAGGCTTGTACCCAAGATGGAGCTGACTAATTTTGCGGCTCTCTGTAGCTTCCTTTGATGCTGTGTAGCGACACCCTGCCCCCCAATATGAGACAGTGATGCAGCCTGTCAGAATGCTCTCCACAGTACATCTGTAGAAGTTTCTGAATTGTTAAGGCTGAATTGTTAACGCAAAATGATTTCAGCTACTCAGGCCTCAGAATGTGACGGTGCAAGGATAGAGGAGGAGGTATTTTCCACGTTAGTAAGGTGTAAGTACATACGATATTGGAAAGTAAAAATCATTAGTCGGACTTGCAGCCGACACTGCCATTATTGTTTATTTGTTGCATGTTCCTTTGGCTTTGCAGGAAAGCATGCAAAACAGACATCACTTAAAATCAGTCTCCATACCTTGTGGAGATATGAATTGCGCTTCAGAGAGAAAACAAGTGTTTTTCAAAGATAACAATTGCTGTAGGAACTACAGATTGAGCATCCTGACACAGCACTAGTCTTATGTAAGCAGTGAACAGGAGGAGAGAGATTCTCTTTTCTCCACAATGCAGATTTCTCCCTTTGAATGGTGCTTTGGAAAAAGAAAATGCATCAACAGAGATTGGATGGGATTTTCACACATGCCAGTCTCAAGAGTTGTCCGAGAATGGTGCAAAAAGCAAAAAAACATCCAGTGAGTGGCAGTTCTGTAGGCAAAAGCATCTTGTTAATGAGAAAGGTCAGAGGGGAATGGTCAGACTGCTTCAATCTGATGGGGAGGCACCAATAACATAAATAACCACATGTTACAGCATTGAATCTTGAAGTGGATGGGCTACAGCAGCAGCAGACTACAATCATACTCTCCATGGCATGTTTCATGTACAGGAGGTACCTAATAAAGTGGCCACTGAGTGTAGAAAACAATGTTTTACAAAGATAGCAATTGCTATAGGAACCACAGAGGGAACATTCTGATGCAGCATTAGTCTTGTGTAAGTAGCAAACAAGTGATTCTGTTTTCTCCAAAATGCAGAAAGCCCTTTGGATGGTGTCTTTGAACAAGAGTGAAGATGTATAACGTGGTATGCTGGAATGTTGGGAGAATCGGTGTTTGCTGCAAACTTTCTTCTACTTCTCTTTTTCAGCTTCCACTCCCTGCAACCCTGGAGATAGTCCTTCAATTGAACAGATTTATGACCATGGATCAGGAAACAGTGTCAAATGAGCAGTGTAAGAGTCCTTCTGATCAGTGCAGACAATAGAAATAGTGTAGGAATAATACAATTCATCCGGCCTTTTATAGAAACGAACAGAACATGTTCACTTAATGCAGATGTGTTATCCTCCTGGGATGAGAGAAAGCCACAACAGTTGACTGTGTTGAAATGAAGCTTGCAGCTACCACAGAAACCGTAGAAAAACTACAGCACAGAAACAGGCCTTTTGGCCCTTCCTGGCTGTGCCAAACTATTTTCTGCCTAGTCCCACTGACCTGCACACGGACCATATCCCTCCATACACCCCCCATCCATGTATAATGTAAGGCTCTAAACGTAGAGGCAAGGTGCTGCAAATAAACAATTCACGTTCAAAGGCAAACACTTTCTGATTCAGATTTATTCATCGAAACTCACAGTGAAATACATCATTTGCATGAACAACCAACACAATTAAGAATGTGCTGGGGCAGGCTGCAAGTGTCGCCACATGTTCCCGCACCAGTATAGCACGCACGCTATGCCTGACGGAACAACAAAAGCAGTAACAAGAAAAGCAAGGCCTTTCCCCAGCCTCCTGCATACCCCATCACACACAAGCAGGCCTTACTGCACTATGAGTCCGATATTAAATACTCTCAGTGACCACTTTATTAGATACTCCAGCTTGTTCGTACAAATACCTAGTTGGCCAATCATGTGGCAGAAACTCATAGCATAAAAGCATGTAGACATGGTCAAGAGGTTCAATTGTTTGCTACTAAGACCAAATATTTAGAATGGGGAAGAAATGTGATCTAAGTGACTTTGACCGTGGAATGACGAGGATGAGAAAACCAGAGGTATATGAGCCAGACTCCATCGGGGGATCAGAATGGAGAAGGTCAGTAACTTTAAATTCCTTAGTGTCGTCATTTTAGAGGATTTGTTCTGGTCCCAGCATGTAAGTACAATTACAAAGAAAGCACAATGGTGCCTCTACTTCCTTAGGAGCTTGCAAAAGTTTGGCATGACACCTGAAACTTTGACAAACTTCTATAGACGTAGACGTGGAGAGTATATTGACTGCCTGCATCATGGCCTGGTGTGGAAACACCAATGCCCTTGAATTGAAAACCCTACAAAAAGTGGCACATACAGTCCAGTTCATCATGGGTAAAGCCCTCCCCATCATTGAGCACATCTACACAGAAAGTTGACACAGGAAAGCAACATCCATCATCAGAGATCCGAAACACCCAGGTCGTGCTCACTTCTTGCTGCTGCCGTCAGGAAGAAGGTCCAGAAGCCTAAGGGTCACACCGTAAGGGTCAGGAACTTACCCCTCAACCATCAGGCTCCTGAACCAGAGGGGATAACTTCACTCAACTTCACTTGCCCCATCATTGAAATCACTGTCCACAACATGCAGACTCATTTTCAAGAACTTTTCATCTCATGTTAAACATAGAAACATAGAAAACCTACAGCACAATACAGGCCCTTCAGCCCACAAAGTTGTGCCGAACATGTCCCTACTTTAGAAATTACTAGGGTTACCCATAGCCCTCTATTTTTCTAAGCTCCATGTACCTATCCAGAAGTCTTTTAAAAAACCCTATCGTATCCGCCTCTACCACTGTTGTCGGCAGCCCATTCCACGCATTCACCACTACCTGCATAAAAAACTTACCCCTGACATCTCCTCTGTACCTACTCCCAAGCACCTTAAACCTGTGGCCTCTTGTGGCAGCCATTTCAACCCTGGGAAAAAGCCTCTGACTATCCACACGATCAATGCCTCTCATCATCTTGTACACCTCTATCAGGTCACCTCTCATCCTCTGTTGCTCCAAGGAGAAAAGGCCGAGTCCACTCAACACACATGAAAAATGCTGGTGAACGCAGCAGTCCAGGCACCATCTACAGGAAGAGGTACAGTCGACGTTTCAGGCCGAGACCCTTTGTCAGGACTAACTGAAAGAAGAGATAGTAAGAGATTTGAAAGTGGGAGGGGGAGGGGAGATCCAAAATGACAGGAGGGGGAGGAATAGAGCTAAGAGCTGGAAAGTTGATTGGCATAAGGGATATGAGAGGATCATGGGACATGCACTGACCTCTACCTTGCCGAGGCACAGCAACAGCTCACGGATACCTCCTTTTATTTACCCCTCGATCATGACCCCACTAAGGAGAACCAGGCCATTGTCTCCCAAACCATCACCAACTTCATCCGCTCAGGGGATCTCCCATCCACCGCTACCAACTTTATAGTTCCCACACCCCGCACTTCCCATTTCTACCTCCTACCCAAGATCCACAAACCTGCCTGTCCTGGGAGACCCATTGTCTCAGCTTGCTCCTGCCCCACCAAGCTCCTTTCTGCATACCTCAACACTGTTTTATCCCCCCCTTGTTCAATCCCTTCCTACCTATGTTCGTGACACTTCTCACGCTCTGAATTTTTTCGATGATTTTAAGTTCCCTGGCCCCCACCGCTTTATTTTCACCATGGATGTCCAGTCCCTATATAGTTCCATCCCCCACCAGGAAGGTCTCAAAGCTTTCTGCTTCTTTTTGGATTCCAGACCCAACCAGTTCCCCTCTACCACCACTCTGCTCCGTCTAGCGGAATTAGTCCTTACTCTTAATAAACTCTCCTTTAGCTCCTCCTACTTCCTCCAAACTAAAGGTGTAGCTATGGGCATCTGTATGGGTCCTAGCTATGCCTGCCTTTTTGTTGACTTTGTGAAACAATCCATGTTCCAAGCCTATTCTGGTATCTGTCCCCCACTTTTCCTTCGCTACATCGACGACTGCATTGGCGTGGCTTCCCGCATGCTCGTTGACTTCATTAACTTTGCCTCCAACTTTCACCCTGCCCTCAAGTTTACCTCGTCCATTTCTGACACCTCCCTCCCCTTTCTTGATCTTTCCGTCTCTATCTCTGGAGACAGCTTATCTACTGATGTCTACTATAAGCCTACGGACTCTCACAGCTACCCGGACTATTCCTCTTCCCACCCTGTCTCTTGCAAAAATGCCATCCCCTTCTCACAATTCCTCCGTCTTCGACGCATCTGCTCTTAGGATGAGGCTTTTCATTCTGGGACGATGGAGATGCCCTCCTTTTTTAAAGAAAGGGGCTTCCCTTCCTCCACCATCAACCCTGCTCTCAAACGCATCTCTCCCATTTCACACACATCTGCTCTCACCCCATCCTCCCGCCCCCCCACTGGGAATAGGGTTCCCCTTGTCCTCACCTACCACCCCATCAGCCTCCGGGTCCAACATATAATTCTCCGTAACTTCTGCCACCTCCAACAGGCTCCCATTAAACATATCTTTCCCTCCCCGCCTCTCTCTGCTTTCCGCAGGGATCGCTCCCTATGCGACTCCCTTGTCCATTCGTCCCTCCCATCCCTTCCCACCGATCTCCCTCCTAGCACTTATCCTTGTAAGCAGAACAAGTGCTACACATGCACTTACACTTCCTCCCTTACCACCATTCAGGGCCCCAGACAGTCCTTCCAGGTGAGGCGACACTTCACCTGTGAGTCGACTGGGGTGATATACTGTGTCTGGTGCTCACGATGCAGCCTTCTATACATTGGCAAGACCCAACGCAGACTGGGAGACCGTTTCGCTGAACACCTACGCTCTGTCCGCCAGAGAAAGCAGGATCTCCCAGTGGCCACACATTTTAATTCCACGTCCCATTCCCATTCTGACGTGTCTATCCACGGCCTCCTCTACTGTAAAGATGAAGCCACACTCAGGTTGGAGGAACAACACCTTATATTCCATCTGGGTAGCCTCCAGCCTGATGGCATGAACATCGACTTCTCTAACTTCCGCTAATGCCCCACCTCCCCCTCATACCCCATCGGTTATTTATTTATTTATTATTATTATTAATTTTTTTCTCTTTATCCTTATTCTCCCTCTGTCCCTCTCACTATACTCCTTGCCCATCCTTTGGGCTTCCGCCCCCGCCCCACTTTCTTTCTCCCTAGGCCTCCTGTCCCATGATCCTCTCATATCCCTTTTGCCAATCACCTGTCCAGCTATTGGCTCCAACCCTCCCCCTCCTGTCTTCGCCTGTCATTTTGGATCTCCCCCTCCCCCTCCCACTTTCAAATCTCTTACCATCTCTTCTTTCAGTTAGTCCTGACGAAGGGTCTCAGCCTAAAATGTCAACTGAACCTCTTCCTAGAGATGCTGCCCGGCCTACTGCATTCACCAGCAACTTTTATGTGTGTTGCTTGAAATTCCAACATCTTCAGATTTCCTCGTGTTTGGATTTTTTATGTGTGTTGCTTGAAATTCCAGCATCTGCAGATTTCTGCGTGTTTGCAAGTTCACTCAATCTGTTTTCATATGACGTGCTCCCCAATCCAGGCAACATCCTTGTAAGTCTCCTCTGCACCCTTTCTATGGCTTCCACATCCTTCCTGTAGTGAGGCAACCAGAACTCAGCACAGTACTCCAAGTGGGGTCTGACTGGGTTCCTATATAGCTGCAACCTTCCTTCTCGGCTCCTAAATTCAATCCCATGATTGATGAAGGCCAGTACACCATATTCTTAACCACAGAGTCAACGTGCACAACTGCTTTGAGCGTCCTATGGACTTGGACCCCAAGATCCCTCTGATCCTCCACACTGCCAAGAGTCTTACCATTAATACTATATTCTGCCATCATATTTGAACTACCAAAAAGAACCACTTCACATTTCTTTGGGTTGAACTCCGTCTGCCACTTCTCAGCCCAGTTTTGCATCCTATCATTGTCCCACTGTAACCTCTGACAGACCTCCACACTATCCACAACACCCCCAACATTTGTGTCACCAGCAAACTTACTAACCCATCCCTCCACTTCCTCATCCAGGTCATTTATAAAAATCACAAAGAATAAGGGTCCCTGAACAGATCCTTGAGGCACACCACTGGTCACCAACCTCAATGCAGAATATGACCCGTCTACAACCATATAACCATATAACAATTACAGCATGGAAACAGGCCATCTCAGCTCTTCTAGTCCGTGCCAAACTCTTACTCTCATTTAGTCCCACCGACCTGCACTCGGCCCATAACCCTCCATTCCTTTCCTGTCCATATATCTAATATAAGAAACCACTTTTTGCCTTCTGTGGGCAAGACAGTCTGGATCCACAAAGCAATGTCCCCTTGGATCCCATGCCTCCTTACTATCTCAATAAGTCTTGCTTGAGGTACCTAATCAAATGCCTTGCAGAAATCCATATACACTACAGCTACTGCTCTTCCTTCATCAATATGTTTATTCACATCCTCAAAAAATTCAATCAAGCTCGTAAGGCACCACCTGTCCTTGACAAAGCCATGCTGACTGTTCCTAATCATATTACACCTCTCCAAATGTTCATAAACCCTGCCTCTCAGGATCTCCTCCATCAACTTACCAACCACTGAAGTAAGACTCACTGGTCTATAATTTCCTGGGCTATCTCTACTCCATTTCTTGAATAAGGGAACAACATCCGCAACCCTCCAATCCTCCAGAACCTTTCCTGTCCCCATTGATGATGCAAAGATCATCACCAGAGGCTCAGCAATCTTCTCCCTCGCCTCCCATAATAGCGTGGAGTACATCTCATCCAGTCCCGGTGACTTACTGAATTTTATGGCTTCCAAAACCTCCAGCACAACCTCTTTCTTATCTACATGCTCAAGCTTTTCAGTCCGCTGCAAGTCATCACTACAATCACCAAGATCCTTTTCCATAGTGAATACTGAAGTGAAGTATTCGTTAAGTACCTCTGCTATTTCCTCCGGTTCCATACACACTTTCCCACTGTCACACTTGATAGGTCCTATTCTTTCATGTCTTATCCTCTTGCTCTTCACATACTTGCAGAATGCCTTGGGGTTTTCCCTAATCCTGCCCGCCAAGGCCTTCTCATGGCCCCTTCTGGCTCTCCTAATTTCCTTCTTAAGCTCCTTCCTGTTAGCCTTATAATCTTCTAGATTTCTAACATTGCCTAGCTCTCTGAACCTTCTGTAAGCTTTTCTTTTCTTCTTGACTAGATTTACAACAACCTTTGTGCACCACGGTTCCTGTACCCTACCAGAACTTCCCTGTCTCATTGGAACGTACCTGTGCAGAACTCCACACAAATATCCCCAGAACATTTGCCACATTTCTTCGCAAACACGAGGAAATCTGCAGATGCTGGAAATTCAAGCAACACACACAAAATGCTGGCGGAACGCAGCAGGCCAGAAAGCATCCATAGGAAGAATGACAGTCAACATTTCAGGCTGAGACCCTTTGTCGGGACATCGAAGGGTCTCGGCCTGAAATGTCAACTGTGCTTCTTCCTATGGATGCTGTCTTGCCTGCTGCATTCCACCAGCATTTTGTGTGTGTTGGCACATTTCTTCTGTACCTTTTCCTGAGAAAATCTCTTCCCAATTTAAGCTTCCAAGTTCCTGCCTGCCTCATAATTCCCCTTACTCCAATTAAACGCTTTTCTAACTTGTCTGCTCCTATCTCTCTCCAATGCTATTGTAAAGGAGATAGAATTATGTTCACTATTTCCAAAATGCTGTCCCAGTGAGAGATCCAACACCAGATCAGGTTCATTTCCTAATACCAAATCAAGTACAGTCTCTCCTCTAGAGGTTAATGTTCTCAATATTTACTGATTATTTATTTATTATTATTATTTCTTTCTTTTTGCATTTGCACGGTTTGTTATCTTTTGCACACTGGTTGAATATCGAGTTGGTGTGGTCTTTCATTGACTCTGTTAGGCTTATGCTTATCGTTCTATTATGGATTTATTGAGTATGCCCACAAGAATGCTGCCTGGATTAGAGAGTATGCATCATGATCAGAGATTAAGGGAGCGAGGGCTTTACTCTCTGGAGAGAAGGAGGATGAGAGGAGACATGATAGAGGTGTGCAAGATAATAAGAGGAATAGATAGAGTGGATAGCCAGCGCCTCTTCCCCAGGGCACCACTGCTCAATACAAGAGGACATGGCTTTAAGGTTAGGGGTGGGAAGTTCAAGGGGGATATTAGAGGAAGGTTTTTTACTCAGAGAGTGGTTGGTGCATGGAATGCACTGCCTGAGTCAGTGGTGGAGGCAGATACACTAGTGAAATTTAAGAGACCACTAGACAGGTATATGGAGGAATTTAAGGTTGGGGGGGTATATGGGAGGCAGGGTTTGAGGGTCGGCACAACATTGTGGGCCGAAGGGCCTGTAATGTGCTGTACTATTCTATGTTCTATATATAAACTGAATCAGGGTTGTAAATGGAGATATATATGTACTTTGATAATAAATTACTTTGAACTTTGGATGATTGCTGGTGCCATAAGGAGTGGGGTGAGTATTTCAAAATCTGCTAATCTCCCGGTGTTTTCATGCACAGCCGTCTCTACAGTTTACAGAGAATAGTGTAAAGAACAAGAAAAACCAGCAAACGGCAGTCCTGTGGGCAAGAATACCTTGTTAATGAGAGTGGTCAGAAAAGAGTAGCCAGAGTGGTTCAAGCTGACTAGAAGGCGGCAGTAACTCCAATAATAACAGTGGTGTGCAGAGGAACATCTCTGAACACAGAGTGAGCTGGATGAGCTTCAGCAACAGCAGGCCATCACCGTCCACTCAGTGGCCACTTCATTAGGTCTCATAAAGTCAAGGCTGCGCAACTTTGTCATTCATTTCTGCTCCTTCTGCAACTATTCTGACCTGCACCTAACATCGTTAGACATAGACGGTCGACAGTTTACCTTTTCAATTAGCTGTTCATGCATAATCATGCCATCTGCCAATTAATCAAATCTGAATCTGGAGTGAGCTGAGGAGTGACACCGGCTTACTGGCTGAGGTTTCTTGTCTTTTTGTTCATCGAATTGGACTACTTTACAATGTAGAGCAACTGTTTCACAGCAAGAATGATTGTTTTTGTTGAATGCATAGCCATTTCCTGGTGAGAATGATGACTGCTTTGCTAGCAGGAGCACTGTTTTCACACTGAGAATGAGGGTTTGTTTCCATTAACATAGGAGACCAACTTCCTCTCAACAGCTGATATTTGTTTCAATTAAAAAATGCAATTTGTTGTCCAAAGCAGCTCCACATAATTACTTTATTATTACTGTGTAAATGGCTTCTGTTGTTAAATACACCAATGTTTCTGTCATAGATTATCATTTGTGTTTGTATTTTAATGATTAGGTTTGTAACATGTTTTTTTCAAAATCAGCAGTGGCTTTTAGATCAGAGCTTAGCGTACCTTACACTCCACTGCTTTGAGACCTAGCACACAGACATCAAGAGGCAATATTTTAAAGCCTCCCAGAATAACACAGAGGTCATGATATGAGATTAACTATGTCAAGCACCTTCTCTCCATTCGCAACAAGCAGGATTCCCCAGTGGTCAAATATTTAACTTCCAATTCCCCATTTCCATTCTGACAAGTCGGTCCATGGCCTCCTCTTCTGCCATGATGAGGCCACTCTCAGGTTGAAGGAACAACATATACTCTGTCTGGGTAGCCTCCAACCTGATGGCATGAATTTCAATTTCTCTACCTTCTGGTAGTTATCCCCGTCCCTCTTCCGTCATCTTTCATTCCCTACCTTAGCTTCTCCCTTACCTTTTCTCTTCTCCTCATCTGCCTTTCGCCACCCCCTGTTGTGCCTCCTCCCTCCCTTTCTCCACTCTCCCCTCCTGTCAGATTCCTTCTTCTTCCGCCCTTTACCATTTCCATCTAACACCTCCCTGATTCTCTCCTCACCCCACCTCCCTTCCCTCTCACCTGGCTTCATCTATCCCCTTCCAGCTTGTACGCCTTCCCCTGCCCCCACTATCTCACTGTTTTCTTCCGTTTCAGTCCTGTCGAAGGGGCTTAGCCCGAAAAGCCGACTCTATTCATTTCCATAGATGCTGCCTGACCTGCTGAGTTTCTCCAGCATTTTGTGTGTATTACTCTGGATTTCCAGCATCTGAAGAATATTATGCGTTATTCCATCATTAAGGCCCCTCCCCATCCAGGATGTGCTGACATTGGAGAGGGGTCAAAGGAGGTTCATGAAAATTATTCCGGGATCGAAAGGCAAACAAGAGAAAATCTGCAGATGCTGGAAATCCAAGCAACACACACAGAATGCTGGCAGAACTCAGCAGGCCAGGCAGCATCTATGGAAAAAAGTACAGCTGACGTTTCCGGCTGAGACCCTTCAGCAGGACTGGAAAGAAAAAGCTGAGGGGTCAGAGTCAAAGTTTTTTCTGCTACTGAGTTTCCCCAACATCTTGTGTTGTATTTTAGTTTAGAACATAGAACATAGAATAGTACAGCACAGTACAGGCCCTTTGGCCCACAATGTTGTGCCAACCCTTAAACCCTTCCTCCCATAAACCCCCCCACCTTAAATTCCTCCATATACCTGTCTAGTAGTCTCTTAAATTTCACTAGTCTATCTAGTGTAACTAGAGTAAGAAATGAAGTCATTGTGGTTAAACAATATATGTCATGGTATACTGACTTTGCAGTTGCTTACGAAAGCTAATTAACACAGTTACTTGAATGTCACATCTTACAGAATTATTTTGAATTAACACGAGTAAATGTCAATAGTTTGGCCCCAGGTACAAAACCAAGAGACCAGATTTATTTCAGAGATGTGGGAAATTATTTCTGTAGACTATCTGCTCAAGAACTTGGAATGGGGCTTGAGTCTAAAATCCAAGTTGAGGTTGAGTTCCTTTGTTGACTTGATCATTTGGATATATAACAGATTTCTTATGTATGTATTCAGTAACTTACTAAAATGCAAAAAATATATTGGAAAATCAATAAAAATACTGAGTTAAGTATATCAAAGGCTACACAGGCAACTATTGTTACATGAAACACCTAAGCATAATGTTGAAGTCTACAGACTGAGAACCCACTGCGGTCAGTAAGGAGTTTGTATGTTCTCCCCATTTCTGCATGGGTTCCCTCCGGGTGCCCCAGTTTCGTCCCACATTCCAATGAAGTACCGGCTGGAGTGTTAATTGGTCTCATACAGGTAAATAGGTGGCCCGGGTATGTTGGGCCAAGAGGGCCCATTACTGGGCTGTATCTAGAAACATGGAAACATAGAAAACATACAGCACAATACAGGCCCTTCAGCCCACAAAGCTGTGCCGAACATGTCCTTACCAAAGAACTACCTAAGCTTACCCATAGCCCTTTATTTTTCTAAGCTCCATGTATCCATCCAGGAGTCTCTTAAAAGACCCTATTGTTTCCGCCTCCACCACCGTCGCCAGCAGTCCATTCCATGCACTCATTACTCTCTGCATAAAAAAACTTACCTTTGACATCTCCTCTGTATCTACTCCCAAGCACGTTAAAACTATGCCCTCTCGTGCTAGCCATTTCAGCCCTGGGAAAAAGCCTCTGACTATCTACACAATCAATGCCTCTCATTATCTCGTACACCTCTATCAGGTCACCACAAGGAGAAAAGGCTGAGTTCACTCTATCTATTCTCATAAGGCATGCTCCCGAATCCAGGCAACATCCTTGTAAACCTCCTCTGCACCCTTTCTATGGTTTCCACATCCTTCCTGTAGTGAGGCAACCAGAAGTGAGCACATTACTCTTAGTGGGGTCTGACCAGGGTCATATATAGCTGCAATATTAGCTCTCAGCTCTCAAGCTCAATCCCATGATTAATGAAGGCCAATGCACCGTATGCCTTCTTAACCACAGAGTCAACCTGCGTAGCAGCTTTGAGTATCCTATGGACTCGGACAACAAGATCCCTCTGATCCTCCACACTGCCAAGAGTCTTGCCATTAATGCTATATTCTGTCATCATATTTGACCTACCAAAATGAACCACCTCACACTTATCTGGGGTAAACTCCATCTTCCACTTTTCAGCCCAGTTTTGCATCCTATCAATGTCCCACTGTATCCTCTGATAGCCGTCTACACTATCTAAAAAAATGGATTGTTATCACATTACTGACTTGTCCACTGATTAATATTCCTCTTGTGATTTCCTGTTGTGCTCTTCTGTCTGCATTGTTTAGTTGTGCTTTCCCACGCAGCCACAAAAGATCCAACACCTGCCCTTTCACCACTTCTCTACCCACTACCTCAAGTTCAAGTTGAGGTGACACAGGAGAGTAGTGATTAACCCAGAGCTTTACAGTCCCAGAGCCCAGGTTCAATTCCCACCGCTGCCTATAAAGAGTTTGTATGCTCTCCTCGTGGGTTTCCTCTGGGTGCTTCGGTTTCCTCCCTCAGCCCAAAGACGTAGGGGCTGGTAGTTTAATTGTTCATTATAAAAAGTTTCATGATTGGGCTAGGATTGCTAGTCAGCGCAGGTTGAAGGGCCGGAAGGGCCTATTCCAGGCTGTATCTCAATAAATAAACAAATATAGAAATTCAAGTTTATTGTCATCAGACTCTACATATATCCAACCGAATGGAACGATGTTCATCTGGACCACAGTGCACCCACAATACATACACCACACACAGCGCATAAAACAAATATCACCACGGTCAGTAAACAGCTCACTTTCCCAGTGACAAGACCTCAATAGTGGCAAGGTCCTCATTAGTCTCACAGCCTAAGAATCCAAGCAGTCTTTCCAGGTGAACCAGTGACCACTTGCATCTCATTCAGTCATAAAACCAAAAGGCAATGCAGTAGAATTAGGCTATTTGGCCCATTGATTCTGGTCCGCCATTCTATCATTGCTGATTTATTATCCTTCTCAACCCCGTTCTCCGCCGTAACCTTTGACACCATGACTGATCAACCTTCAAATGTACTGTGATTGGTCTCCAGAGTTGTTTGTGGCAATGACTTCCACAGATTCACCACCTTCTGGCTAAGGAAATACTTCCTCATCTCTGTTCTAAATGGACATCTCTCTGTTCTATGACCTCTAGTCCTAGACTCACCCACTATAGGAAACTTCCTCTCCACATCCACTCTATCTGGGCCTTTCAATAGTTGATGCTTCAATGAGATCCCCTCTCATTCTTCTAAACTCTGGTGAGTACAGGCCAAGAGCCGTCAAACACGCCTCATACGTTAACTCTTTCATTCCTGGACTCCTTCTCATGAAGCTCCTCTGGACCCTCTCTAATGCCAGCACACCCTTTCTTAGATAAGAGGCCCTAAACTGCCCACAATACTGCAAGTGCACCCTGAACAATACATTATAAAGCCTTAACATTCTTGCTGCTATATTCCAGGTCACTCAAAATGAATGCTAACATTTCATTTGTCTTCCTTACCACGACTCTGATGTGGACTACAAATTACAACTGGAAATAGAAAAGGCTTGTCAGAAGGACAGTGTTATGATAATTGTGGGGGATTTTAACATGAGAGTAGATTGGGAAAATCAGGTCGGCACTGGATCTCAAGAGAGAGAATTTGTAGAATATCTGCGAGATGGCTTTTTAGAACAGCTTGTTGTTGAGCCCACTAGGGGATTGGCTGTACTGGATTGGGTATTGTGTAATGAACCGGAGGTGATTGGAGAGATTGAGGTGAAGGAACCCTTAGGAGGCAGTGATCATAACATGATTGAGTTCACTGTGAAATTAGAAAAAGAGAAGCCAAAATCTGATGTGTCAGTGTTTCAGTGGAGTAAAGGAAACTACAGTGGCATGAGAGAGGAACTGGCCAAAGTTGACTGGAAAGAGACACTGGCGGGAAAGACGGCAGAGCAGCAGTGGCTGGAGTTTATGCGAGAAATGAGGAATGTGCAAGACAGGTATATTCCAAAAAAGAAGAAATTTTCGAGTGGAAAAAGGATGCAACCGTGGTTGACAAGAGAAGTCAAAGCCAAAGTTAAAGCTAAGGAGAGGGCATACAAGGAAGCAAAAATTAGTGGGAAGACAGAGGATTGGGAAGTCTTTAAAACCTTAGAAAAAGGAAACCAAGAAGGTCATTAAGAGAGAAAAGATTAACTATGAAAGGAAACTAGCAAATAATATCGAAGAGGATACTGAAAGCTTTTTCAAGTATATAAAGAGTAAAAGACAGGTGAGAGTAGATATAGGACCGATAGAAAATGATACTGGAGATATTGTAATGGGAGATGAGGAGATGGCAGAGGAACTGAACAAGTATTTTGCATCAGTCTTCACTGAGGAAGACAGCAGGATACCGGACACTCAAGAGTGGCAGGGAAGAGAAGTGTGCGCAGTCACAATTACGACAGAGAAAGTACTCAGGAAGCTGAATAGGCTAAAGGTCGATAAATCTCCTGGACCAGATGGAATGCACCCTCGTGTTCTGAAGGAAGTAGCTGTGGAGATTGCGGAGGCATTAGTGATGATCTTTCAAAAGTCGATAGATTCTGGCATGGTTCCGGAGGACTGGAAGATTGCAAATGTCACTCTGCTATTTAAGAAGGGGGCAAGGAAGCAAAAAGGAAATTATAGACCTGTTAGCTTGACGTCGGTGGTTGGGAAGTTGTTGGAGTCGATTGTCAAGGATGAGGTTACAGAGTACCTGGAGGCATATGACAAGATAGGCAGAACTCAGCATGGATTCCTTAAAGGAAAATCCTGCCTCACAAACCTATTACAATTTTTTGAGGAAATTACCAGTAGGCTAGACAAGGGAGATGTAGTGGATGTTGTATATTTGGATTTTCAGAAGGCCTTTGACAAGGTGCCACACATGAGGCTGCTTAACAAGATAAGAGCCCATGGAATTACAGGAAAGTTACATACATGGATAGAGCGTTGGCTGATTGGCAGGAAACAGAGAGTGGGAATAAAGGGATCCTATTCTGGTTGGCTGCCGGTTACCAGTGGTGTTTCACAGGGGCCCGTGTTGGGGCCGCTTCTTTTTACATTGTACATCAGCGATTTGGATTATGGAATAGATGGCTTTGTGGCTAAGTTTGCTGACGATACGAAGATAGGTGGAGGGGCCGGTAGTGCTGAGGAAACGGAGAGTCTGCAGAGAGACTTGGATAGATTGGAAGAATGGGGTGAGAAGTGGCAAATGAAGTACAATGTGGAAAGTGTATGGTTATGCACTTTGGCAGAAAAAATAAACGGGCAGACTATTATTTAAATGTGGAAAGAATTCAAAGTTCTGAGATGCAACGGGACTTGGGGGTCCTCGTACAGGATTCCCTTAAAGTTAACCTCCAGGTTGAGTCGGTAGTGAAGAAGGCGAATGCAATGTTGGCATTCAGTTCTAGAGGAATAGAGTATAGGAGCAGGGATGTGATGTTGAGGCTCTATAGGGCGCTGGTGAGACCTCACTTGGAGTACTGTGGGCAGTTTTGGTCTCCTTATTTAAGAAGGGATGTGCTGACGTTGGAGAGGGTACAGAGAAGATTCACTAGAATGATTCCGGGAATGAGAGGGTTAACATATGAGGAACGTTTGTCCACTCTTGGACTGTATTCCTTGGAGTTTAGAAGAATGAGAGGAGACCTCATAGAAACATTTTGAATGTTAAAAGGCATGGACAGAGTGGATGTGGCAAAGTTGTTTCCCATGATGGGGGAGTCTAGTACGAGAGGGCATGACTTCAGGATTGAAGGGCGCCCTTTCAGAACAGAAAAGCCAAAAATTTTTTTTGTCAGAGGGTGGTGAATCTACAGAATTTGTTGCCACGGGCAGCAGTGGAGGCCAAGTCATTGGGTGTCTTTAAGGCAGAGATTAATAGGTATCTGAGTAGCCAGGGCATCAAAGGTTATGGTGAGAAGGCGGGGCAATGGGACTAAATAGGATAAAATGGATCAGCTCATGATAAAATGGCGGAGCAGACTTGATGGGCCGAATGGCCTACTTCTGCTCCTTTGTCTTATGGTCTTATGGACTCAACCTGCAAGTTATTCTATAGGGAATCTTGCAGATGGACTCCTAAGTCTCTTTGCACTTTTGATTTTGAATTTTTTCTCCATTTAGAAAATAGTCTATGCCTTTTATTGCGGTACATGACCATACATTTCCTGAACTGTGACAAACTAGACTTTGACTCCATCTAAGTCATTCTGCAGACTCTCTGCTTCCTCAATACTACCTGCCCTTCCATCTATTTTCATATTGTCTGCAAACTTGACCACAAATCCATCAATTCTGTCATCTAAATTATTGACATATAACATGAAAAGAAGTGGTTACAACACCCACCCCTGCAGAATATCATTAGTCACCGGCAGTCAACCAGAATCATCATCGTCATCATTATTATGTGCTGAGTCATATGACATAGGTGATCATAGTCTTTCCATGGCCATGGAATATTTCTACAGAAGTGGTTTGCCATTGCCTCCTTCAGAGCAGTGTCTTTACAAGACGGGTGACCCCAACTATTCTCAATACACTTCAGAGATTGTCTGCCTGGCATCAGTGGTCACATAACCAGGACTTGTGATATGCACCAGCTGCTCATATGACCATCCACCACCTGCTCCCATGGTTTCACAGGACCCTGATCGGGATGGGGGGGGTGGAGCTAAGCAGGTGCTACACCTTGCCCAAGGGTGACCTGCAGGCTAGCTGATGGAAGGAGCACCTTACACCTCCTTTGGTAGAGATGTATCTCAACCCTGCCACTCTCCTTGCTATGCATATGTGCCTAATAGTCTTGCACTGTACCGTATTCTCTTTGGTCTATCCATCCATTGCTGCCTTCTTTACTGCAGAATAAACAGCTTATTTTCCCATTTCTGATGAAGTGCCTAGAGTCCAGGACCTGAAATGTTAACTTTTCTGTTTCCACAGATGCTGCCTGCCCTGCTGGGCATTTCTAGCAATCTCCGTTTTTATTTCAGATTTCCTACATCCTTAGTAGTTTTTTAGTCATTTGAATGAATCTGTTTCTGGCATGAATGATATTTCAGCTTTTTTCTTTATTCTCATAAAGTCATTGAGCACTGCAGTGCAGAGGCAGGCCCTTCAGCCCTTCTAATCCATGCTGAATTGTTATTCTACCTAGTCCCATTGACCCGCACAGAGGCCATAACCCTCCCACCCATGTAGTTATCCAAACTTCTCTGAACTGTTGCCGTTGAATTTGCATTTCTGCTGGAAGCTCATTCCACACTCTCACCACCCACTGAGTGAAGAAGTTCCCCCTCAGGTTCCCTTTAAATATTTCACCTTTCACCCTTAACCTATGATCTTTTGTTCTAGTCTCATTCAAGCTCAATTCTCCTAATAAAATTATATGAAGACAATTTTGGGCTTTGCTTGCGAGTTAACGTAATGGATTCTGGTTAATTTCGGCACATCAGGATCAGAATATTTTGGCCCAATTGAGTGACTAGCCCAATTAGCCAAAGTTTCATGGAAATAGTTAAATGGTTATTTAAAAAAAGGCAGGATACCATTTAACTGAGTTACAAATTATATATTTAAATGAAATACAGAAAATTTAGCAAACTACAGTGCCATAAAACTGTGCATTAGCTTCTATTTGTTTTTGATGGAGGAATTCATCCAGTGTACATACGCTACCGTGTTCCTTTGATTGACTGTAAATGGACAAAATCAGCATAGACACCTTGTGCTGTTGATGGATGAGTGAGAGATGAACAAGAGGAACTTTAGCCCTGTTAAGGTGGCGGGAAGATGAGGTGAGAACGGATGTCTGAGAAATGGAGGAGATGCAGATAATAGACTGCCTTCATACAGCGCTTTTGATGATTGCATCTTCCAAATCTTCATTTTCATTCTCACATTCAAGATGATTGTTGATACCTTCAAATTCTTTGCAGTTCTGAACTTGTTGAAATAGTGAAATCATTTCAGTTTTCACTCCCGTGTGTTTCTGGCATCCCCAAGCATGAATACTTGAAACCACAGTGAGCAAAACAATTCTGAATTGTCTTACTGCTTATTTCTCGCCAACTATCAGTGACAAAAATCACTGCTTTTTGAACACAAACGCAAAGGAGGTGTCTGCTATTTAAAAACTATTCATTCCAAGCACAGTGTACTAGTTAACAGCCACACAAGTGCATGTGATCGACACTGGTTTGAAACTGTTTGGCAACAGTCTCCTGTCCCAATTAAGTGACATAGTCTCCCAAATAAATTAAAGAAAACCCAGGTATTTTCAGGATTAGATTTTGTTCTTTAAGAGTTGTCACAAATAAGCGGCTGTCCCAATTAATTGGAATCCAGTGTATTCCTCTATGAGTGAGAATTTGAAAATATTTAGTATTAATGTTGCCTTATTGAATGAACAAGGTGTTTCAGCTGAATGTACATGTGAGCACAAACCTAACAAGAGCAGGATGGTACGCTGGGATTTTATCCTCTACCAATACCACAGAAATGTTGCAGTCCGTGATCCTTGCTGTGAACAAATTAGCTACCACGTTTTTCCAGGTAATCGGCATTTTTCTGAACCTCTTCAAAAAGTCACCAATTGGTCTAATCGGGATGTTCAAATAAACGTGATAAGATGGTATCAGGATTCTAAAACTGTTTATTCCTGGAGTGACATTTACTGCATGTGGATCAAAATTACATTCCTTGGTAAAAAGTCTGAGAGTGTGAAATTCTGTGCTTCCTGTGGTTTTCAAGCAAAACAAATTTTCTTTCTTTGCCTGGATGAAACAGCATGCTTCAATTATTATAACTGCTCTCCTTGCAGCTTATTGTGATTCTGACGGAGGGAAAGTACAAATTACCATGTATGTGGCTGTGCCACAAATGGGCCTTGAATTGTAATTTGGTGACATTGTTTTCACCAAAATAAATTTTAATTCAGATTAATAGAAATGCGAGGCCACAACTGTAAGTTTTATATATACTGTATATAAATGGCCAGAATTATTCACATTTTTCAATTGCTGTTTTTTTTTAATTCATCACACGTGTTGGCAGCAATTAATCATTTTCAGTCCATCGAGGAATGTTTATGCTGCATTTGTTATAAATGGTGCCGGCATGGTAACATAGTGGTGGGAATGATGCTTTACAGTATAGGTGACCCAAGTTCAATTCCCAACGCTGTCTGTAAGGGGTTTATACGTCTCCCCGTGACTGCTGGGTTTCCTTCGAAGGTTCTGGTTTCCTCCCACAGTCCAAAGGTATAATGGTTAGTAGGTTAATTGGTCACTGTAAATTGTCCCATGATTAGGCCAGGATTAAATGAGGGGATTGCTGTGCAGTGAGGCTTAAAGGGACTGTAGGATCTGTTCCACACTGTATCTCAATAAACAAATAAAAATAATAGTATGGAAAAACTTAAAAATGTTTTCCGAAAATGGATTTCTTTCATAATTTATTTCTTTTAATACTGAATTTAATTCTGAATTAATCTCTTCTGATTTATATATGTTTCTCTTTGTTGCAACACTGAGATGGGCACAAAGTGAATTAAAAAACTATTGCACTGTTTTGGAATATTTTAATCATACCCTCAGGCAGATGGGGTTTGTCAGCCGTGGTTGGCAGCTCATCTTGGAGAAGAAAATTCCTGATCTTAAATCTCAACTGCCTTGCAGCTATATCCACTCATGGGGAAGGTTTAAGGAGTAAACACTGAGGAAATATCTGGAGCTGATGTCCCTAAGGTAGTCCAACGATGAGTCCAATGCTGACTAGCAGCTCCTGCGATGCTGCTGGTGCCAGACTGTATTGGTCTGTGCTGTATGGGGAGGGGGAGCTTGCTACATGAGCAACAGCTTGCTCTCCATGATGTACTGCTCAGGCTTGCAATTTACGTAGACAGCTGGGAAGAAACAACTATGGTCAACCTCAACCAACGCAGAACTCCCTTCCAGTCAAACCATCGCTGGCAGAAAATTTTGCAAAGGTCTTATATTTGTCAGCATGGAATGGAGAGTGTGTTTTTAAATCTGGCAGAAGCAAAGGATGATTGGAATGGTGAGGGTGGAACACTGTGAGAGGGGTGTGGGACAAGTGGCAGAGAAAGAGTGCTGGGGCAGTGATTGTGGAGGGAGATGGATGGTTTGGGTGCAGTCACACCCAGCCTTGAGACACCTGGCAAGGCCATTTGATTCCAAACTGCTAGTTTATTGATCACTACAGAATGTCTCTCTAGCGCTTCCCACTTCCTCACCCTCCCTTCCCCTTTTCCCAACCACGATTCCACTCTTTCTGCACCCTTCCCACTCTCAGTCCACAATAAAGACCCATATCAGAATCAGGTTTATTATCACTCAAATATGTCATGAAATTTGTTTTTTTTTTGTGGCAGCAGTACAGTGCCACACAGAAAATTACTACAGTACTGTTCAAAAGTCTCAGGCACCCTAGATATATATTTGCATTATGGTCCTCAAAGAAAATTCATAACAATACCAAAATAATCAATAAATGTTTTAAAATTCTGTTCATGTGTTCACTCAAGGGCTGAGAATGTTATGTGAGATGAACATTCTGATGCATTATACAAAGCAGTTGTAGTTAGTGCAATGCTCCGTTACCTTGGAGCATTCTGGAGTTCGAAGATGAATCCTGGCACTGTTTTGTACGGACTCTCTGTACGTCCACCCCCTGTACCCTGTGGAATGCTTGTTTTTTTTCCGAGGTGCTGTGGTTTCTTTGCCAAGTCCAAATATGTACCAGGTAGGTTAACTGGTCATAGTAGGTTGTCCCCTGATTAGATGAGGATAAAATCAGAGTTGTCAGGTTTGCTCGAAGGGCCAGAAGGGGCTACTTGGCACTGTATCACTAAATAAATAGATAAGTTATCTGTGCTGATTCAGGAGCCCAATGGTTGGAGGGGAATAAGCTCCTGAATCTGGTGGTGTGGAGCTTAAAGCTCCTGTACCTCCTGCCCGATGGTAGTAGGGAGGAGAAGGCTTGGTCTGGATGGTGGCGGTTCTTGACAATGGGTGCTGCTTTTGGGTTTGTCATGGGTTGCTAGGGCGAAGGGCCAGAAGGTCCTAATTCACACTGTATCACTAAATAAATAAATATATAAAAGGACAGAGGAACTCAGCAGGTCAAGCAGGATCTATTGGGGGATATGAAGAGTTGACAGTTTGGGCCGAGACCCTTCATCGGGGCTGGAAAGGAAAGAGAAAGACGCCAAAATGGCCTAAAAGTCGACTATATATTCATCTCCTTAGATGCTGCCCGACCTGCTGAGTTCCTCCAGTATTTTGTGCAAGTTGCTTTGGATTTCCAGCATCTGCAGAATCTACCCTCTTCCTCTACTCCCCCACTCAAACCTTCCACCTCTGCTTGCCTACCGGTCACTTTCCCCCGTGTTCCCTCCTCCTTCCCGTTCTCCTATGGTTCCCTTCCCCCTCCTATCAGAATCCTTCTCCAGCCCTTAACCTTTTCAACCTACCTGGCTTTACCTATCACCTTCCAGTTAGCCTCCTTCCCCTCCCCCAACTTCTTTATTCTGGGATTTTCCCTTGTCCTTCTCAGTCCTGAAGAAATGTCTCAGCCCAAAATATCAACAATCTATTCACTTCCACAGATGCTGCCTGACCTGCTGAGTTCCTCCAACATATTTTGTGTTGTGATCTGCAGAAACTCTTGTGTTAATGATTTTTCAGCAGAGCTATTTTAATGCAAAATACTTTTCTATACATTTGGCTTGTGAATTGCTTGACCTCACTCGTACACAGAAAGGCTCTCAACAATCATATGAGGCCTGCATTTGTGTAAATTGAATTGACCTTCCTAGGTAGCTGATGGATTCTGTTCATGGATCCTTTTCCATGTAGTTCTGTTGGGATTACTTGTGGCTGCCAATTGCTCATTAATGTCGATATTCTTTAGAACCATAATCCATGTGATGTCTACACTCCCCCAATAAACCAGGCTTCCTGCAAACTACTAATCTCCTTCACTGATGTCCCAATACAGTTTTATATCTGTGAATAATCCATTCCCCCCCCCACCAAACAACTGTATCTTCAACCCTCTCTATCAATCATTCCCAAACCCTGCCTATACTCCCAAGTCTTCTTAACCTTGGTCCATCTGCAGCTGTACAGGGCCCTGGTGAGACTACACCTGGAGTACTGTGTGCAGTTTTGGTCTCCAAATTTGAGGAAGGACATTCTTGCTATTAAGGGAGTGCAGTGTAGGTTCACAAGGTTAATTCCCGGGATGGCGAGACTGTCATATGTCAAAAGATTGGAGCGACTGGGCTTGTATACTCTGGAATTTAGAAGGCTGAGAGGGGACCTTATTGAAACATATAAGATTATTAAGGGATTGGACATGCTGGAGGTAGGAAGCATGTTCCTGCTGATGGGTGAGTCCAGAACCAGAGACCACAGTTTAAGAATAAGGGGTAGGCCATTTAGAACGGAGTTGAGGAAAAACTTTTTCACCCAGAGAGTGGTGGATGTATGGAATGCTCTGCCCCAGAAGGCTGTGGAGGCCAAGTCTCTGGATGCTTTCAAGAAAGAGATGGATAGAGCTCTTAAAGATAGCAGAATCAAAGGTTATGGGGATAAGGCAGGAACTGGATATTGATTGTGGATGATCAGCCATGATCACAGTGAATGGCGGTGCTGGCTCGAAGGGCTGAATGGCCTACTCCTGCACCTATTGTCTATTGTCTATTGTCTATTGCTCAGTGAACTGTTGCCCTACTCCCACTATCCCTGTCTCAGGACCAGGAATGGCTGCCGAGTGTGCTGGGCTTTAGATGTTTCAAAAAAGGACAGGGAGGGAGGCAAAAGAGGTGGAGGCGTGGCACTGTTAATCAGGGATAGTATCACAACTGCAGAAAAAGAAGAGGTCATAGAGGGATTGTCTACTGAGTCATTGTATAACTCTACTGGGTGTTTTTTGTAGACCCCCCCACCACAAAGAGTAACAGAGATATTGAGGAGCAGATAGGGGGGCAGATTCTGGAACAGTGCAATAATAATAGAGTTGTTGCGATGGGTGATTTTAACTTTCCTAATATTGACTGGCATCTCCTTAGAGCCAGAGTTTTAGGTGGGGTAGAGTTTGTTAGATGTGTTCAGGAAGGTTTCCTGATGCAATATGTAGATAAGCCAACTAGAGGAGAGGTTGTACTTGATCTGGTATTGGGAAATGAACCTGGTCAGGTGTCAGATCTCTCAGTAGGAGAGCACTTTGGAGATAGTGATCACAACTCTTATCTCCTTTACCATAGCACTGGAGAGGGATAGGAGCAGATCATCTGGGAAAATATTTAATTGGGGTAGAGGAAATATGATGCTACTAGCTAGGAACCTGGGAACATAAATTGGGAGCAGATGTTCTCAGAGAAATACACGGCAGAGATGTGGCAAATGTTCAGGGAGCATTTGCATGGTGTCCTGCAGAGGTACGTTCCATTGAGGCAGGGAAAGAATGGGAGGGTAAAAGAACCATGCTGTACAAAGTATGTAGAAAATCTAGTTTAGCAGAAAAGAAAAGCTTACGAGAGGTTCAAGAAACTAGGTACTGTTAGAGCTCTAGAAAATTATAAGGATGCCAGGAAGGAGCTCAAGAATGAAATTAGGAGAGCTAGAAAGGGCCATGAAAAGGTCTTGGTGAGCAGGATTAAGGAAAACCCCAAGGCATTCTATAAGTATGTGAAAAGCAAGAGGATGAGCCGTGAGACAATAGGACCAATCAGGAGCGAAAGTGGAAGCATGCACATGAAGTCTGAGGAGGAAGAGAAGGTACTTAATGAATACTTAGCTTCAGTATTCACCAGTGAAAAGAACCTTGCCATTGTGGGGATGTCTTACAGTGGACTGAAACACTTGAGTGTATAAACATTAAGATGGAGGATATGCTGGAGCTTTTGAAAAGCATTAAGTTTGGTAATTCACAAAGTCCGGATGAGATATACCCCAGGCTACTGTGGGAAATGAGGAAGGAGATTGCTGAGCCTTTAGCAATGATATTTGCATCATCACCAGGGACGGGAGAAGTACCAGACGATTGGAAGGTTGTCAATGTTGTTCCCTTGTTCAAGAAAGAGAGTAGAGATAACCCAGGAAATTATAGACAAGTGAGTCTTACTTCAGTGGTGGGCAAGTTGTTGGAGAAGATCTTGAGAGGTAGGGCATTTGGTAAGGTTGGCCATGCAAGGCTCATTCAGAAAGTAAGGAGTCATGGCATCCAAGGAGACCTTGCTTTGTGGATCCAGAATTGGCTTGCCCACAGAAGGCAAAGGGTTGTTGTAGATGCTTCATACTCTACATGGAGGATGGTGACTGGTGGTGTTCTGCAGGGATCTGTTCTGGAACCCCTCCTCTTTATGATTTTTATGAATGACCAGGATGAGGAAGTAGAAGGGTGGGCTAGTAAGTTTGCTGATGACACAAAAGTTGGGGGCGTTGTGGATAGTCTGGAGGGTTGTCAAATGTTACAGCAGGACATCAATAGGATGGAGAACTGGGCTGAGAAATGACAGATGGAGTTCAACCCAGATAAGTGTGAAATGGTTCATTTTGGTAGGTCAAATTTGAAGACAGAATATAATATTAATAGTAAGACTCTTGGCAGTATGGAGGATCTGAGAGATCTTGGGGTCTGTGTCGATAGGATCCTCAAAGCTGCTGCGCAGGTTGACAGTGTTGTTAAGAAGTCGTATGGTGTATTAGCCTTCATTAACCCTAGGATTGAGTTCAAGAGCCATGAGGTAATGTTAACAGCTATATAAATGCTACAGCTATATAAGTCTTTAGTCAGACCCCTCTTGGAGTACTGTGTTCATTTCTGGTCACCTCACTACAGAAGGATGTGCATACTACAGGGAGTGTACAGGAGACTTACAGGGATGTTGCCGGGATTGGAGAGCATGCCTTATTAAAATAGGTTGAGTGAATTTGGCCTCTTCTTCTTGGAGTGATGGAGGATGAGAGGGGACCTGATAGGGGTAATTAAGATGATGAGAGGCATTGATCATGTAGATAGCTGGAGGCTTTTTCCCAGGGCTGAAATAGCTAACCCAAGGGAGACACGAGGAAATCAGCAGATGCTGGAAATTCAAGCAACACACATCAAAGTTGCTGGTGAATGCAGCAGGCCAGGCAGCATCTCTAGGAAGAGGTACAGTCAACGTTTCGGGCTGAGACCCTTCGTCAGGACGTGAGGGAGCATGGTTTTAAGGTGCTTGGAAGTAGGTACAAGGGAGATGTCAGAGGTAAGTTTTTCACACAGAGTGGTGGGTACCTGGGGGGAAAGCACTGCCAGAAATGCTGGTAGAGGCAGATACAATAGGGTCTTTTAAGAGACTGCTAGATAGGTACATAGAGCTTAGAAAAATAGAGGGCTATGCGGTAGGAAAATTCTGGGCAGTTTCTAGAGTAGGTTACATGGTTGGCACAACATTGTCTGCCAAGGGGCCTGTAATGTGCTATAGATTTCTATGTTCTATGTTCATCCTTCAGGGAGCTGCAACATATGCTAATAAGCTGTCAAAGCCATCAAATAATTTGAATACCTGAGAATTCTCAAGCATTCAGAAACACACAAATACATTACATTCGAAAAATGTATTCAAAAATGTCCTCCTATTCCACTTCCCATTCTTCTTCCAACATGTTGGTCCATGGCTACCTCTACTGCTACAGTCAAGCCTCTCTTCAGTTGGAGCAGCAACACTTCAAATTCTGTCTAGGTAACCTCCAACCTGAAAGTATGAGTACTGATTTGTCTAACCTCTGGTAATTTCTCCTCCCCTCACCCCCTTCTCTCTTTCTCTCATTCCTCTCTTACCTCTTCTCTTCTCCTCACTTGCCAATTACCTCCTCTCGGTGTCCTTTTTCCTTCCCTTTCTCCCATGGTCCACGCTCCTCTCCTATCAGTTTCCTTCTTCTCCAGTCCATTTTCTTTTCCACCTATCACCTCCCAGCTTTTTACTTCAGCTCATCTCTCCACAACCACCCCTCACCTGCCAGTTTTTCCTCCCCCCCCCCCCTCCCCACACCTCCTTATTCTGGCTACCTTCCCCTCCCTTTCCTGTCATGAAGGGTCTCGGCCTGAAATGTGGACTGTTTATCCTTCTGCATGGATGCTGCCTAACCTGGTGATTTCCTCCTGCATTTTGTGTGTGTTGCTCTGGATTTCCAGCATTTGCAGAATCCCTTGTGTTCATGTTAAAAATGTTTATTTTTTTCTTTAAAGTAACACACAAGCTTATTGGCTTAATTATCCCCTCAGCTCTGTGAAGATGTTCAGGACTTTGTCTGCCCTCTGAATTCCTGAGCTTCTACATGGTTACCTTTTAGTTGGAATAGTAAAAGCTGGCCATTCCAAGCTGAACTGTTAATTGGAAGATCCTGCCAAATGTTACTTATTAATTGTACGTTAATAATGCCAAAGTAAAACTGATTTAAATAATGCCATTCATGTGAAATATTATTATTTTGTGTCAATGGCAGAATGAGCAGAGAGGTTCCTAACAGAGGTACAGTACTGGGCACACGTATATATCTAGGGTGCCTAAGTCTCTTGCACAGTATTGTATTTGTCAACATGGAGTGAGGAGCGAGTTTGTAAATCTTGTGGGAGCAAAGGATGTTGGGAATGGTGAGAGTGGAGTGCCGTAGGATGGGTGTGGGAGAGGTGATGGAGAAGGAGTGCCAGGGGCTGGGGGGGGGGGGGGGGCGTGGGTGCAGACACACTCAGCCCTGAGACACCAGGCAAGGTCATTTGATTTTAAACAATTGGTTTATTAATCATTACAGAATGTGTCTCTGGTGCTTCCTGCTTCCTCTCCTCTCTCTTCCCCTTTTCCCAACCATGATTCCCCTCTCACTGTCCCCTTTCCATTCTCAGTCTGCAATAGGGACCCATATCAGAATCATGTTTATCATTACTCACATATATTATGAAAAGGTGCTCTATCGTGGCAGCTGTACAGTGCAATACATAAAATTACTACAGTACTGTGCAAAAGTCTTAAGCAGCCTAGCTCTCCCTCCCTCTCTCCCACCCCCCCCCAACTCTCCCGCTCCTGCTCTCTTTCTCTCGCTCTCTCGCTCTCAAGGACCCTACCATCCAGACCATGCTCTATTCTCCCTGCTATCACCAGGCAGAACATACAGGAGCCTTAGGTCCCACACAACCAAGTTCAGGAAATGTTGTTACCCTACAACCATCAATAGGCATGGGTAGCTTGTTTATTTATTTATTTGGCGCTATAGCGTGGAGTCGGCCCTTCTGACCCTTCGAGCCACGGTGCCCCAGAAACCCTGATTGAACCCTAACCTAATCACAGGGCAATTTACAATGACCCAGTACCCTTTGGACTGTGGGAGGAAACCAGAGTACCCAGGGAAAACCCATACGTTCCACAGGGAAGGTGTATTGACTTCTTACAGATGACGCCGGAAATGAACACTGAACTCCAATGCTCCGAGCTAACCATTACATTACCATGGCACCACTTCACTCACCTCAACTCCCCAGCCTGTTGACTCACTTTTCCAGGATGCTACAACTCATGGAATCGGTATTACCTATCTGTCTTTCTACCTGTCTAGCTGTTTATCTTGCATAGTTTGTCTGCGTTTGTACCTTCTCAGGTTTTCAGACTTTATTTATGCATAGTTTTCATAAATACGATTGTATTTCTTCCTTTTCCTGTGAATGCCTGCAAGAAAATGAATCTCAATGTAATATATGGCATGATATACATGCTTTGACAATAAATCTATTTGGATTTGACTAAGCAGTGAATTACAGGTTGTATGCAGAGTTAGAATGGCATTTGATCTGAATCAAATTCAGTAATTGAAAGAGTAAATATGCTACAACTATTATTCAAAGAGTTTGTTTTATTCATGTTATCCTTTGAGATTTGATATTCTCTTTAACTTTAATGAAAAACAAAATGTTTTTTTTTGTTAATGACATTTTCAAAATTAACCATCAAATCCTGTGTTCAGAAACCAATTTTCTTTGGCATCACGCTGATTGAATAATTTGCATAAAGCTCCTTCCTGTGCTAATTTTCATAGCCAGACTTCTTTTTTTAACACAAAGAATTGCATGCAACATTCAGATTAGGATCAGGAATAAGCCATTTGATCCCTCAAGGTGGCTCCACCATCTTATGATTTGGTTGCTTTCCCACCATGTGCAATAATCTACAAATTTCCCTTCCGTAATCAAATATCTATTTACCCCCATTGCTAACCTGGGGGTTACAGAATGCAGAAATTCTGCTTCTAACCCTTTCTGGAGGGTTGGGACTAACAGTATTACTCTACTGGGAACCATTTTGATTCTTCACATTGCAATTCCTGAATCTGTTTACAGGGCGATTGTGAGAATAATCTGAAAAAAATACAATGGACAAAATCCTTTATGTCTTTCACCAATCAACTTCCCAGCTCGTTATTTCAACTTCTCCCCCTTTCCCAGTTTTACCTATCATCTGCCACCTTCTACTTCATCCTCCCCTCTCCCCTACCTTCTTGCTCTAACTTCTCACCTATCTTTTTCCCAGTCCTGATGAAAGGTTTTAGCCCAGAACTTCCATAGATGCTGCCTGACCTGCTGAGTTCCTCCAGCATTTTGTGTGCATGGCTTTGGATTTCAAGCATCTATAGATTTTCTCGTCTTTGTGGTACAACGTACAACATAGACTTATAAATGTTATCTCCTGCAGTGCAAGTTCCTAACCTCAGGATAACTGGGAATTCTCTAACGAGGAGAGGGAAAAGTTAACAGATCTATTGCACTGAGCAACCAGTTACAGTATGGACTGTCAATCAGAGATTCTGCATCCACCTTCCATAGCCCTTGGAGCACTGGGACTAACAAGGTTACTCAATTGGGAGCCACACACATCAAAGTTGCTGGTGTACGCAGCAGGCCAAGCAGCATCTATAGGAAGAGGCGCAGTCGACGTTTCAGGCCGAGACCCTTCGTCAATTTCCAGCATCTGCAGAATTCCTGTTGTTTGCGTTTCAATTGGGAGCCATCTTGATTCATTGAATCTGATCTTTGAAATTTCGGAGAAGTTGCACAGCTCATTGGAAATGCATAATCAATTCATTGATGAACTACATGTGTTGTGGTGTATTATAGTTTGTAAAAATAGTAGATGTAAGTCTGACTAATTCCAAATGACGCTTTAGCTCTTTGTGAGCCTGCATCATGTTAGATGTTTGTATAAGTTAAACATTGTAGATTTGTTATTTTTATTTTAATAGCAGCTGTATTCTTACACTACAAGTTTGTTAAATGTTTGCTAATAGACTCTGGATTCTTTCTTAGTCTGAGACACTAGTGATATGAGAACAAAAGACCAAAGAGTTTATCTGTCTCTGTGTGTTTCACAATGATTGTGGATTGAATAACTGTTTATTGAGACACCTCTTGCTCAGTTCTTGGGACTTCACCTAGACCAAGGGATAGTGATCTATGGGTGCCTAGGACAGACCCCGACAACTGAGACAATCAAATGTGACAGAAAATCGTGAGCCCTGAAATTTTTGTAACTTACTATGTAGTATTTGTGGGTTTATTTGTGTTTTATGATAATAAATTAGGCTTTTGTTAATTTATTGTGCTTGTATGCTTACTACCACATTTCCTGGACACTCAAATTATTTTGGGTCTGATCAACTCAGCCCATTACACTACAAAAAGACAGTTTCCCAATGCTTACCTTATGAATTTTGCACATACAGTATATTTCCATTTGGTGGATTATAATCAAGTAACATTAGACATCTTAGGAATCAAAGTTGGCGGCGAAAACATCAATAATTTCGGACATGCAGATGACAGTGTGTTAATTGCAAGTATGAAGGAAGAACTACAAAACTTAATTGATATAATTGTTGAAGAAAGTGCAAAAAGGGGTCTATCCATCAATTGCAAAAAGACAAAATGTATGGTGATATCCAAAAAGAAGGAGAATCCTATCTGCAGGCTGAGAATAAACGGGGAAGACATAAAACAAGTACACAACTTTTGGTACTTAGGAAGCTGGGTGAGATCAGATGGCAGGTGTGAAATGGACATCAAAAGAATAGGGATGGCAAAAGACACCTTTACGAGAATGAACAGTATACTGACCAATACTAAACTAGGCATGACAACCCACCTCAGAGTACTGAAATGTTATGTTTATCCAGTTATGTTATATGGCTCAGAATGTTGGACAATATCTAGTAACATGAGGAAATGAATTGATGCAGCAGAGATGTGGTTTTTGAGGAGGATACAAAGATTATCATGGATGAAACGAATATCTAACGAGGATGTCATGAACAGAGCAAACACAAAAAGAGAAATAATGTATGAGATCATGAAAAGGCAACGTAACTTTATTGGACATGTGATTAGGAAAGAGGAGTCAGAATGCACGGTAATTATGGGAAAGATTGAAGGGAAGAAAGCAAGAGGAAGACAAAGACAAATCATGATGGAGACAAGCCAGAGAACTGGAAATGAATACCAATGAATTGATTCACTTGACCCGAAACAGGAGTGTGTGGGCCATAGAAGTCAAAACTCAAACTGGGCACGGCACCTGATGATGATGATGAACATTAGAATTAATAACAGTTAGGCAATAGTACACTTCCATTCTGGAGTTGTTTATAGTTACACCTTTATCACAGAACTGGATTTGGGATTTTCAGTTATTTTAATATTCCATCAATTTTAAAGTAATCCTCCCTGGTCACCATGGTAATTATCCTTCAGGAAGAGGAGGTCAGGAAAACACACACCAGTCCACATTGACCATTTAGTTGTGGAAAAGGTGAACACCTTCAAGTTCCTGGGTGTCAGCATCTCAGAGGATCTTTCTTGAGCCCATCATGTTGACGCAGTCACAAAGAAGGGACACAGTGGCTATACTTCATGAGGGTTTTGAGGAGCTACAGATGTACTGTGAAGAATACCCTGAATAGTTGCATGTGTCTGGTGTGGAGGTGCCAATGCACAGGATTGAAAGATAATGCAGAAAGTTGTACACTTAGTCAGTTACAACACAGGCACAAGCCTCCACGTTATTAAGGATATCTTCAAAAAGAGGTGCCTCAGGAAGGCAGCATCCATCATTGAAAACCCTCACCACCCAGGACATGTCTTCTCCTCATTATTACTACTAGGAACAGCTCCTTCTACAGAACAGTCCATGAAGCCATGAACATTACCTCACTTTTGTTCTTTTACACTATATATTTATCTATTTATTTTATGGTAACTTATAGTAATTTTTAATATGTTGCACTGTGCAGGAGGTGTGGCTGGGTGGAGATACGTCTCTAACAGAGTTCTTCCCTCTGTTAACCTGCAGGTCATCTTTGGGTAAGGTGTAGCACCTGACTAGCCCCGGATTGGGGTCATGTGAAGCCAAGGGAGTAGGTGGTGGATGGTTGTATAAGCAGCTGGTGTATATCAAAGTCATGGTTATGCCAGGCAGACAGTCTCTGAAAGTATCAATAATGGCTGGGGTCACCCATCTTGTAAAGACACGGCCTAGAAAAAAGTAATGGCAAACCATTTCTGTGGAAAAATTTGCCAAGAACATTCATGGTCAAAGACCATGATCACCTTTGTTAAACAACACCGCACATAATGATGATGATGGTGTACTGTACCACAAATTCCATGATGTACGTCAGTTATAATAAACCTGATTCTCTCTCTGATTCTTCCCTTTGACCACTAGGTTTCTGAACGGACAGCACTCACTATTCCTCTAACTAACTAAAATGAATCTCAGGGTAGTATACGGTGACATATACAGTAAAATTACTTTGATAATAAATTTACTTTGAACTTTGAGCCAACTAACTGACTATCATGGTTTGACCATTTGAACGTAAGAAAATTATACATTGCTGGGGAATATTCAATAGGTCAGGCAGCATTTTTCGATAGGGAAGCCAGTAATCTTACTGATCAATAACCTTTCACCAAAATCTAAAATGTCAATTATTATATTTCTTTAGTTATGAACAAGCTAACAGCTGGATTTGAAGAAAAAATGGCTGGAATTATCTTCAGTGATAAAGGGTTCACATGTTACATCGTGGTCCTGGGAAGGTGGCAAGTGAAGCCGTCAAATTTAGCACAAACTTCATGATAATCTTTTCCCCATTTGTACTTCTTATGGAGATGCTATTAATTTACACACCACATGCGATCAATAATGTGTCGACAACACTGTACATATCACTGAACCTTCACAAATATTTATTAACCCCTTAAAGCAAGCTCTTCTTAAATCATCATCAGCACGTGCCATGCCGTATGGTGGTCATGATTGCTCTCGGCAAAATTTTCTTCAGAAGTGGTTTGCTATTGCCTTCTTCTTAGTAGTGTCTTTACAAGACAGGTAACCCCAGCCATTCTCAATACTCTTCAGAGATTGTCTGCCTGGTGTCAATGGTCACATAACCAGGACTTCTGATATCCACCACCTGCTCCCATGGCTTCACGTGACCCTGATCAGGGGGTTAAGCAGGTGCTACACCTTGCCCAAGGGTGACCTGCAGGCTAGCGGAGGGAAGAAGAGCCTTACACCCTGTTTTAATATAAAAAATATTTACTGTTGCAAGACAGAAGTGTATTCTGCCAAATTTATTATCAGAGATTGTTATTAAATTGGTTGTAACATCTGTTCATTAACTGGGAGTTCAAGCACTGATCCGGTTACTCCAGGAAAATGATCTCACAATATAGATTTGTACTACATATAAATGAAGAGTTGATGTTGGAATATGTCAGATGCCATCAATATGTCAGATGTTAAGTCATTTGAACAGTGTTGTCCAACTGAAAACTTTTTGTATTCTAATGCCTATTTTTGTTCTACAGAACAGGCAGATGTGCACTGTTTTGTTCTGTTGTGAAAGAGTGCTGAACAATTCTGGTCATGAATGGGACTGGAGATGGAAAGCAGTCATTGTGTGTGGACAGGTAACTGATATCTAAAGAACCAAATGTGGTAGCCTGCGTGCGTTCTCAGCTGGATCAACTGCTGAAGGCTTATCAGACCGTCCACTGAAACGCAATGGTTTACAACCAATTAGAAAAGATAATAAAAGATGGCTCGCTTACAATTATCAAATCCACCCTTGAACAGCAGTAGTCTCATGACGTTTGCTTTTCAATCAGCTTTCTGGCCATACCATCATTACACATCTGATATTCAAAGGACACAGAAAGAAAATTCAATAAAAAACTAACATGAAGTTCCACAAACAACAGGAATTCTGCAGATGCTGGAAATTCAAGCAACACACATCAAAGTTGCTGGTGAACGCAGCAGGCCAAGCAGCATCTGTAGGAAGAGGTGCAGTCGACGTTTCAGGCCGAGACCCTTTGTCAGGACGAAGGGTCTCGGCCTGAAACGTCGACTGCACCTCTTCCTACAGATGCTGCTTGGCCTGCTGCGTTCACCAGCAACCTTGATGAAGTTCCACAATCTCATTAACATTTTATTGTCAAAGAAGTTGAGTTATTTTGTACCAGGTTTTATTGTGTGATGTATGTGGGCACATGGCCAAGTGGTTAAGGCATTGGACTAGCGATCTGAAGGTCGTGAGTTCGAGTCCCAGCCGAGGCAACGTGTTGTGTCCTTGAGCAAGGCACTTAATCATACATTGCTCTGCGACGACACTGGTGCCAAGCTGTATGGGGCCTAATGCCCTTCCCTCGGACAACATCGGTGTCGTGGAGAGGGGAGACTTGCAGCATGGGCAACTGCCGGTCTTCCATACAACCTTGCCCAGCCCTGCACCCTGGAGAGTGAAGACTTTCCAGGCGCAGATCCATGGTCTTGCAAGACTAACGGATGGATCAGAATCAGGTTTAATACCACTGGCATATGTGATTTTTTTTCTCTATAACTATTGAATTAAATTGTTTGCTCATTATGTGCCATGCTGTATGATGTTCTGTGACCATGATTGCTCTTGGTAAAATTTTCTACAGAAGGGTGGTTTGCCATTGCCTTCCTCTGAACATTGTTTTTTTACAAGACAGGTGACTCCACCCATTATCAATACTCTTCAGAGATTGTCCGCTTGGTGTCAGTGGTCGCATAACCAGGACGTGTGATATGCACCATCTGCTCACGTGACCATCCACCACCTGGCCCATGGCTTCACTTGACCTGGATCAGGGGGCTAAGAAGCAGATGCTACACCCTGCCCAAGAGTGTCCTGAAGGCTCGTGGTGAGAAGGGGTACCTTGCATCTTCATTGGTAGAGACATGATTCTCCTGTTACCCTACTTCTTAAGTGGAGAATCAAAAATTAAAGTTAACTAAAAATCTTACATCACTCAGGAATAAATATATGCATACAATATTTATACGAGAACGTCTACAGATGCTAGAAAGCAACACACACAAGATGTTGGCAGCATCTATGGAAATGTTTCAGGCTGAGACTTTTCTTTAGGGCTGAGAAGGAAAGGGGAGGATGCCGCAATAAATAGGTGGGAGGAAAGGGAAGGAAGCCTGCTGGAAGATGATAGTTGAAGCCAGATAGGTAGGAAAGGTCAGTGGTTGGAGAAGAATGAATCTTCTAGGAAAGGAGAGTGGACCATAGGAGAAAGGGAAGGAGGAGGGGACCCAGGTGGAAGGAATAGGCAGGTGAGAGGAGGTAAGAGGTCTGAGTGGGGAATAGAGGAAGAGGGAATGCAGAGAATTAGTTTACCGGTAGGAGAAATGGATATTGATGCCGTCATGTTGGAATCTACCCAGATGGAATATAAGGTGCTGTTCTTCCACGCTGAGGGTGGTCTCACCTTGGCACAAGAGGTGACGAAGGAATTGCAATTGAGATTAAAATGCTTGGCCACCGGGAAGTAAACTGGGTACAGTTCTGTATACCGGGGAGGATTCTACAAACCACTAAGCTTCTTCTTACCAAGAAGAGGCAATTGGCAAAGTTTCAACTGTAACACAAAACTCTTTTAGCTTTTGTTCTTTTGTGCGTATTCTTTTATTCCTCAGCAAGCTGTGAAATACTAATCAAACATTCTGGTTCAAGCAGGATGTTCAACAATGGTGTCAGCTAGTTAGAGGGATTGTTAGATACTACACCTCAAGGTAGCTGACAAATGAACTGCTGAGTGAATTGGACTCAGGTTGATTATCACTGACAAATGTCATGAAAGCTGTTGTTTTGTGCAGTGGTACAGTGCAATACATAAAATATATAAAAAATAAATTACAATGCCATAAGAGGGGAACTGGCTGGAGTTGACTGGAAAGGGACATTTGCAGGAAGGACAGCAGAGCAGCAATGGCTAGAGTGAGATAGTGTTTATGGGCTCATGGGTGATGCTCAGTTTTGTGATATGATTGGGTTGGAGATTGAATCATTCACTCATTATGTGCTGTATCATATGACCTGAGCGATCATGATTGTTCTTTTCTTTTTCCAATATTTTTATTAATTTATAAATAAGAATACAGAGTACAGGAGCAAAAATATATATGTCAATACATCAAACTAAATCGCATATCAAGACTCCTTACCCTATATTCGTACAAATCAATTAGTTCATAACATTGAAAAATAATTATTTTAAAAATTATGATTGTTCTTGACAAAATTTTCTACAGAAGTGCCTTCATCTGGCAGTGCCTTTACAAGACAGGTGACCCCAGCCATTATGTTGTGTAGATACATCTATTGATGCTTCCGGACACATCTTCAGTGATGTTCCTGGAATCATCGGGTGTTTCGGGTCTTTCAACATCATACAACCTCCTCCAGGTGACCCAGCCGGGGCTGATCAGACCCCAGCTTGTGTCCAGATGTCTAGCTACTTATGACTCCATGGCTCCCCTCTTTTGAGCCACAGCCATCTTGAGGCCCTCTCTGCCGCATCGGTGGTCCTGCGGATGGCTCTCCTCTTCCTCTCTCCCTCAATGCCCAAATTGCTGAAGGCTCTAACTAAGGAATGGGCTACGAATAAGATCAATACTCTTCAGAAATAGTCTGCTTGCCGTCAGTGGTTGCAACTCCAGGACTTGTGATGTGCATGAGAAGCTCATACAACAATCCACCACCTACACCCATGGCATCTCGTGACCCTGATCCGGGAGTGGGGGGGGGGCGGGGGGGTGAGTTCTACACAGCTGCTACACCTTACCCAAGTGTGACCTGCAGGCTAGCAGTGAGAAAGTGCACCTAGAGATATTTTGTCACAAACAGGAATCATTTTAAAAAATAAGCAATAGTAAGGGACAGAGGGTCCAGTGAGATGGAGGAACTGAGCGAAATACATGTTAGTAGGGAAGTGGTGTTAGGTAAATTGAAGGGATTGAAGGCAGATAAATCCCCAGGGCCAGATGGTCTGCATCCCAGAGTGCTTAAGGAAGTGGCCCAAGAAATAGTGGATGCATAAGTGATAATTTTTCAAAACTCGTTAGATTCCGGACTAGTTCCTGAGGATTGGAGGGTGGCTAATGTAACCCCACTTTTTAAAAAAGGAGGGAGAGAGAAACCGGGGAATTATAGGCCGGTTAGCCTAACGTCGGTGGTGGGGAAACTGCTGGAGTCAGTTATCAAGGATGTGATAACAGCACATTTGGAAAGCGGTGAAATGATCGGACAAAGTCAGCATGGATTTGTGAAAGGAAAATCATGTCTGACGAATCTCATAGAATTTTTTGAGGATGTAACTAGTAGAGTGGATAGGGGAGAACCAGTGGATGTGGTATATTTGGATTTTCAAAAGGCTTTTGACAAGGTCCCACACAGGAGATTAGTGTGCAAACTTAAAGCACACGGTATTGGGGGTAAGGTATTGGTGTGGGTGGAGAATTGGTTAGCAGACAGGAAGCAAAGAGTGGGAATAAACGGGACCTTTTCAGAATGGCAGGCGGTGACTAGTGGGGTACCGCAAGGCTCAGTGCTGGGACCCCAGTTGTTTACAATATATATTAATGACTTGGATGAGGGAATTAAATGCAGCATCTCCAAGTTTGCGGATGACACAAAGCTGGGTGGCAGTGTTAGCAGTGAGGAGGATGCTAAGAGGATGCAGGGTGACTTGGATAGGTTGGGTGAGTGGGCAAACTCATGGCAGATGCAATTTAATGTGGATAAATGTGAAGTTATCCACTTTGGTGGCAAAAATAGGAAAACAGATTATTATCTGAATGGTGGCCGATTAGGAAAAGGGGAGGTGCAACGAGACCTGGGTGTCATTATACACCAGTCATTGAAAGTGGGCATGCAGGTACAGCAGGCGGTGAAAAAGGCGAACGGTATGCTGGCATTTATAGCGAGAGGATTCGAGTACAGGAGCAGGGAGGTACTACTGCAGTTGTACAAGGCCTTGGTGAGACCACACCTGGAGTATTGTGTGCAGTTTTGGTCCCCTAATCTGAGGAAAGACATCTTTGCCATAGAGGGAGTACAAAGAAGGTTCACCAGATTGATTCCTGGGATGGCAGGTCTTTCATATGAAGAAAGACTGGATGAACTGGGCTTGTACTCGTTGGAATTTAGAAGATTGAGGGGGGATCTGATTGAAACGTATAAGATCCTAAAGGGATTGGACAGGCTAGATGCGGGAAGATTGTTCCCGATGTTGGGGAGGTCTAGAACGAGGGGTCACAGTTTGAGGATAGAGGGGAAGCCTTTTAGGACCGAGGTTAGGAAAAACTTCTTCACACAGAGAGTGGTGAATCTGTGGAATTCTCTGCCACAGCAAACTGTTGAGGCCAGTTCATTAGCTATGTTTAAAAGGAAGTTAGATATGGCCCTTGTGGCTACAGGGATCAGGGGGTATGGAGGGAAGGCTGGGTTCTGAGTTGGATGATCAGCCATGATCATAATAAATGGCGGTGCAGGCTCGAAGGGCCGAATGGCCTACTCCTGCACCTATTTTCTATGTTTCTATGATGAAATCTGCAGATGCTGGAATTTCTGCCTGCTGCCTGACCTGCTGCGTTCACCAGCAACTTTTATGTGTGTTGCTTAAAAAAATAAGTGTTTTTTTGTCAGTTAGTTTATGGACTGTATTTTCACATTGTCACCCCATGGGTATGCGTTGTCCCCTGGATTCTTTATCTTTTATGTCCAACTGTTTGGCATTGCACAAGCTCTGAGTTTTCACTAGGCTTTGCAGGTGGCTTATCCAGGGTCATGGGGATTGTTAAACTCTTTGTTTTTCTGACTGTATTCAATTTTGGTTAATTTAATTAGCATGATATTGTCAATGTCCAGATTTCCTTCGTGCTCCAGGGTGTATTTCAGGGGGGCATGCCAACCCTTGTTGTTTGGGTCATTCTGGCTTCCTTGTTGGCTGAAACTCAGACTGAATTCTTCTGTGTATCATCAGTGATTTGGTATTGTTTGCCTGAACTCTTCTTGGGTTTTCCTAGTTAATCTTTGTAATAAATCTTTAGTTTCATTTGAATTGATTCCTGCACTTGAGTTCACAAGTGATCCTTACACATATCTCCACCCCAGCACCCGAAGAGATAGCATAGCATTGGAAAATGTTCTGCAGAAATGCAATGACCATTTCATTTGACTCACTGGAGGATCCACGCGAACTTGTGGGCCCATCCCACAATCACATTGCAATCACAAGCCTACACCGGCCCTAGTGTTATTGGCATCGCCCAGATTCATGGACTACATCTTAGAGACCGATCAGCATCAGTTGAAGCTTACAGGTGCCAATTGAATCAATTCCATGTCTCTTAAAGCAAAAGTTCACCCCCAGTGGAAGTCATCCCCCAGCTTTCTGGAAGCCCTGATGAAGAACAAAGCGCAGTGGAATGTGAACACCCTGATTTCCAGAGGCAGCTCCAGATGTTGTCCAAGGAATACATCCAAACTCACGTCAGAAAAAAAACAACACGGGACATTGAGCAGAAAGCAGAACAGCACAATACAGGTCTTCAGGTCATGACATTGCCCTGACCTTTTAACCTACTCCAAGATCATTCTAACATAGCCCTCCATTTTCCTTCCATTCAGATGTCTAAATGTCTCTTAAATCATCCTAATGTATCAGCTGTACCAACACAACTAACAGTCCATTCCATGCACCTATCATTCTCTGCATAAAAACCTACCCCTGATAGCCCCCCACAATACTTTCCTCCAATCACCTTAAAAATACATTCTTTCTAATTAGTGATTTTGTCCAGGGAGAAAGTCTCTGGCTGTCTGCTCTATCTACTTTTCGTCATCCTACACACCTCTATCAAGTCTTCTCTCACCCTCTTTTGCTCCAAAGAACCCTAGCTTTCTCAACCTTTCCTCAGAAGACATGGTCCCTAATCTAGGCAGGATCCTAGTAAATCTCTTCTTCACCCTGTCCAAAGCCAGCACGTCAATTTATAATGAGGTGACCAGAAGTGAAAGAATACCCTAAGTGTGGTTTAACTAGAGTGTCATAGAGCTGCAACGTTACCTTGTGAATCAGGGGTTAAGCTCTTAAACTCATTCCCCAATAGCATAGCCCATTACACCTTATGCCTCATTAAAAACCCTGTTGACTTGCAGGGCAACTTTGAGGGATCTATGACGTGGACCCCAAGGTCCCTCTGCTCCTCCACACTTTTAAGAATCCTGCCACTAACCTCATACCCTGTAATCAAGTTCAACATGTCAAAGTGAATCGCTTCACATTTTCCCGGATTGAACTTCATTTCCCACTTCTCAGCCCTGTTCTGCATCCTGTGAGTGTTCCACTATAACCTTCGACAACCTTCTCCACTGTCCACAACACCACCAACCTTTGTGTCATCTGTAACCTTCTCCACTGTCCATAACACTAACCCTTGTGTCACCTGCAACTTTCTACACTGTCTATAACACCACCAACCTTTGTGTTACCTACAACCTTCTCCACTGTCTATTACACCAACGTTTGTGTCACTTGTAACATTCCACACTGTCCATAACACTACCAATCTTTGTGTCACCTGCAACTTTCTACACTGTCCATACCACCACCAAACTTTGTGTGATCTGGAAACTTACTAATCCAGCCTTCCATTTCCGCATCCAAATCATTCGGAATAACCACAAAGAGCAGCAGTCACAGAACAGATCCCTGCGAAACCTCATTGGTCACCAACCCCCAGGCAGAATAAGCATCATCTACTACCTCTCTTTACCTTTTGTGGACAAATTAACTCCAGATCAGTGCAGCCAAGTTTCCCTGGATCCCATGCCTTGTGACTTCCTGAAAGAGCCTACCATGGGAAATGTTGTCAAACACCTTACTAGAATCTATATACACCACATCCACCACTCTATCTTCTTCAATATGTTTGGTCACTTCAAAGGAAGCAAGAGTAGGCCTTTTGGATACTCATTTCTCAGCTTTTAACTCAGTATCACATTTCTGCAAAACAAGATGTCTTGATCCCTTCAATATCGATGGAAACATCAGAGGGAATAGGTCACAGTGCTGGTTTATGCTGGTGATGAAGTGCCAAAGGAACGAATACAGTGCTGCAGAATATTTACGACGAGAGATGTGAAGTCAAGTTTCACCAAGATATCATCAATTCACATTTCTCAACAACTACATTACTAAGCCTTACATATTATTCATTATAAAACACCTCTGTAACTCAAAGATATTCTCTATCAATCAGACTGCTTCCTGACATCCACTCACCTCTTCATACTCTCACACCGTTACCAGTATTCACATCCACATTGTGCAGCTTCCGTACACTGCCAACTATTTAACTGTGACAGCCACTTCACCTAGACATATGGCAGTGCGCTCACGAACACATTTCTACTCTCTTGCAGGGGAAAGAGGAATAAATCACAGCCTGCAGAGATAAGCATCTACCCATTATCTCACTAGTCTTTGGGAGAAAGTGGTGACCACCTTTGGGAAGGTCACTGCCGAGTTCGTGGCCAGTGGTGTCACATAGATCATTGAAGACAATGGCATGTTTATTTGTTACCTTCCTGTTCACAACAACCTCCAAACATCTCACAATTCCTTCTGATTTACAAGCTCCAACTGGATTAAATATGTTCCCCTTGCTTGCTCCCTCCTCTCACTCTAATTCTGCCTAACTTCTACCTTCGGTCAGTTAACATGACCAGGAAAGATGTCAGTCGTAGGAGGAAAAGACTGTACCCAGTTACCTCAGCAAGACAGGCAGCGTTTATTGACCGGTATAGACTGTTAATTGTTCAGGCTGAGACCCTTCATCAGGACTGGAAAGGAAAGGGACAGAACCCAGAAACCCCCTTCCTTTCCAGTCCTGATGAACAGTCAATAAATGGTCAATAAATGATGCCCGACTTGAGTTCCTCCAGCATTTTGTGTGTGCTGCTTAAGATTTCCAGCATCTGCAGAATCTCTTGTGCCTACCCAAACACCTGCAGTCAGCAGCTCAATGTCTGCTGAAGAGGAGGGACATGTATTTGGTGAGACACCAGACACAAGTAGCATAATGGATCCAAGGATGTAACATTGAGGCTTTGTAAGGCACCTGTGAGGCCTCACTTGGAGTATTGTGAGCAGACTGGGCCTCTTATTTAAGGAAGGGTGTGCTGACATTAGAGAGGGTTCAAAGGAAGTTCATGAAAATGATTCTGGGATTGAAAGGCTTATCCATATAGAGCATTTAGATTAGTCTGGTATTGGCTGGATTCAGAATAATGAAGGGGGGTTGAATTGAAACCTATTAAATGTTGAGAGGCCTCAAAAAGATGATGTGAAGAAAATGTTTCTGATGGTGGATGAGTCTAAGACCATAGGACACAGCCTCAGAATAGAGTGGCGTACATTTAGAATGGAGGTGAAAAACATAGAAACATAGAAACATAGAAAATAGGTGCAGGAGTAGGCCATTCGGCCCTTCGAGCCTGCACCGCCATTTATTATGATCATGGCTGATCATCCAACTCAGAACCCCGCCCCAGCCTTCCCTCCATACCCCCTGACCCCTGTAGCCACAAGGGCCATATCTAACTCCCTCTTAAACATAGCCAATGAACTGGCCTCAACAGTTTTCTGTGGCAGAGAATTCCACAGATTCACCACTCTCTGTGTGAAGAAGTTTTTCCTAATCTCGATCCTAAAAGGCTTCCCCTCTATCCTCAAACTGTGACCCCTCGTTCTGGACTTCCCCAACATCGGGAACAATCTTCCTGCATCTAGCCTGTCCAATCCCTTTAGGATCTTATACGTTTCAATCAGATCAAGTGGGGTTACATTAGCCACCCTCCAATCCTCAGGAACTAGTCCAGAATCTAACGAGTTTTGAAAAATTATCACTAATGCACCCACTATTTCTTGGGCTACTTCCTTAAGCACTCTGGGATACAAACCATCTGGCCCTGGGGATTTATCTGCCTTCAATCCCTTCAATTTACCTAACACCACTTCCCTACTAACATGTATTTCACTCAGTTCCTCCATCTCACTGGACCCTCTGTCCCTTACTATTTCTGGAAGATTATTTATAATCTTCCAGAATCCAAAGTAATTATTCAATTGGTCTGCCATGTCCTTGCTCCCCATAATCAATTCACCTGTTTCTGTCTGCAGGGGACCTACATTTGTCTTTACCAGTCTTTTCCTTTTTACATATCTATAAAAGCTTTTACAGTCCGTTTTTATGTTCTCTGCCAGTTTTCTCTCATAATCTTTTTTCCCCTTCCTAATTAAGCCCTTTGTCCTCCTCTGCTGAACTCTGAATTTCTCCCAGTCCTCAGGTGAGCCACTTTCTCTGGCTAATTTGTATGCTACTTCTTTGGAATTGATACTATCCCTAATTTCTCTTGTCAGCCATGGGTGCACTACCTTCCTTGATTTATTCTTTTGCCAAACTGGGATGAACAATTGTTGTAGTTCATCCATGCAACCTATAAATGCTTGCCATTGCATATCCACCGTCAATCCTTTAAGTGTCATTTGCCAGTCTATCTTAGCTAATTCACGTCTCATACCTTCAAAGTTACCCCTCTTTAAGTTCAGAACCTTTGTTTCTGAATTAACTATGTCACTCTCCATATTAATGAAGAATTCCACCATATTATGGTCACTCTTACCCAAGGGGCCTCTCACGACAAGATCGCTAATTAACCCTTCCTCAAAACCCAGTCCAGAATAGCCTGCTCTCTAGTTGGTTCCTCGACATGTTGGTTCAAAAAACCATCCCGCATACATTCCAAGAAATCCTCTTCCTCAGCACCTTTACCAATTTGGTTCACCCAGTCTACATGTAAATTGAAGTCACCCATTATAACTGCTGTTCCTTTATTGCACACATTTCTAATTTCCTGTTTAATACCATCTCCGACCTCACTACTACTGTTAGGTGGCCTGTACACAACTCCCACCAGCGTCTTCTGCCCCTTAGTGTTACGCAGCTCTACCCATATCGATTCCACATCTTCCCGGCTTATGTCCTTCCTTTCTATTGCGTTAATCTCTTCTTTAACCAGCAACGCCACCCCACCTCCCCTTCCTTCATGTCTATCCCTCCTGAATATTGAATATCCCTGAACGTTGAGCTCCCATCCCTGGTCACCCTGGAGCCATGTCTGTGTGATCCCAACTATATCATAATCATTAATAACAATCTGCACTTTCAATTCATCCACCTTATTACGAATGCTCCTTGCATTGACACATAACGCCTTCAGGCGCTCTTTTACAACTCTCTTAGCCCTTGTACAATTATGTTGAAAAGTGGCCCTTTTTAATGCTTGCCCTGGATTTGTCGGCCTGCCACTTTTACTTTTCTCCTTTGTACTTTTTGCTTCTACGCTCACTTTACACCCCTCTGTCTCTCTGCACTGGTTCCCATCCCCCTGTTGTGAACTAACCTCCTCACGCCTAGCCTCTTTAATTTGATTCCCACCCCCCAACCATTCTAGTTTAAAGTCACCTCAGTAGCCCCCGCTAATCTCCCCGCCAGGATATTGGTCCCCCTAGGATTCAAGTGTAACCCGTCCTTTTTGTACAGGTCACGCCTGCGCCAAAAGAGGTCCCAACGATCCAAAAACTTGAATCCCTGCCCCCTGCTCCAATCCCTCAGCCACGCATTTATCCTCCACCTCATCGCATTCCTACTCTCACTGTCGCGTGGCACAGGCAGTAATCCCGAGATTACTACCTTTGCAGTCCTTTTTCTCAACTCCCATCCTAGCTCCCTATATTCTCCTTTCAGGACCTCATCCCTTTTCCTACCTATGTCATTGGTACCTATATGTACCACGACCTCTGGCTCCTCACCCTCCCACTTCAGGATATCTTGGACACGATCAGAAATATCCCGGACCCTGGCACCAGGGAGGCAAACTACCATCCGGGTCTCTGGACTGCGTACACAGAATCGCCTATCTGACCCCCTTACTATCGAGTCCCCTATCACAACTGCCCTCCTCTTCCTTTCCCTACCCTTCTGAGCTACAGGGACAGACTCTGTGCCGGAGGCACGGCCACTGTCGCTTCCCCCGGGTAAGCTGTCCCCCCCAACAGTACTCAAACAGGAGTACCTGTTGTTAAGGGGCACAGCTACCGGGGTACTCCCCATCACCTGCCTTTTCCCCTTCCCCCTCCTAACCGTGACCCACTTGTCTGCCTCCCGTGGCCCCGACGTGACCACCTGCCTTCCACTCCTCTCTATCACCTCCTCGCTCTCCCTGACCAGACGAAGGTCAACGAGCTGCAGCTCCAGTTCCGTAACGCGGTCCCTTAGGAGCTGCATCTCGATGCACTTGGCGCAGATGTAGACATCCGGGAGGCTTGGAGACTCCAGGGCCTCCCACATCCGACACCGAGAACAGCAAACTGCCCTCACAGTCATAATGCCCCTCTCCTCAAATAGCAACAGAAAATGAATGCCAAACCTTCCTCGCCTCGCCCGTTTCCGCCTAAGCCCGGTGAGCCGAAGCCCTTAAGTCTTCACTCTGCTCCCGGCTCACTCCGCAGCCCGCAAACTACGCTGCCCGCTCTATGAGGGTTTGTTCCTTTTAAATCTGCCGCGCTGCACTGCCCGACGTCACACGCCTGCGCAGTCCCGCCTCTCAGAAAGCCGTTGGAGAAAAAAAAATAACGAAAATTTCAAAAATCTCTTTCTCAGCACTCCCACTCAGACTCTCAGGCTCCTTCTTCGAATCAAACCCGAAGCAGGATGTCTGCCCTTTTAAATCCTTTAAAAAGAATTTCTTTAGCCAGAGAGCAGTGAATCTGTGGGATTTGTTGCCATAGGCAGCTGTGGAGGCCAATTTTTTATGTATATTTAAGACAGAGGTTGATAGATTCATGATTAGTCAGGGCATAAAGGGATATGGGGAGAAGACAGGAGATTGGGGTTGAGAGGGAAATGATCAGCCATGATGAAATGGTGGAGCAAACTTGATGGGCCGAATAGCCTAATACTGTTCCTATATCTTCTGATCATATGTTCATATAGCCAGGACAGGGATAAATATAGTCCAGGTGCCTACATCTGGCCGTCCTATCTTCAAACTCCGCATGAGCAAAATCCAGTTTTTAAAAACCAGTGTCAGGAGACAGGTGAGGAACACCTACCTCACACCTCCCTTGAAGAAGAAAAAACTTAGATGAATTGGGAACTCTCTGCACGCGTATAATGACAAATGGCAGCACATATAAATGGCAGCAAGAGTGAGACTTCAACACATGAAATGTCAAATTCACAAGTCCTGAGCCTGCTGCATGACAGATGACATTGCCTCTGTGGTTGTACTTTTTATTGATTCCAGTGGCAGGGCTGATACTCACTGATAACAAGTTGAGTTGCATTGCCGATTTGACCTTAAACCATGCACCAAGAAGTGGAATATCTATCTAGGAATACATAAAATAAAAATTCTTAATTCTAGAAGAACTATTTCAGAGAAATCACAGTCCACTGCAGGAAGTGCATGGATAAGAGATATCTTGTTCATTTCATAGGTATTTAAAGTCATCTGCTGTAATTTTTAATTTGTGAATTTATTACAGCATCATTTTACTTATGGAGAGAATATTTTAAAAAAATTTAACAATAAAGATAAAAAATTAGCTTTATTTGTCACATGTCCATCGGAATATATAGTGAAATGTCCTGTATCAAATCAAACCAGCAAGGATTGTGCTGGGGGTGGCCCACAAGTGTCACCACACTTCACCTGCCTGTCGACTCCCCCTGGGTCTTGTCCTCCTTCCCTTTCTCATACAGTCCACTGTCCTCTCCTATCAGTTTCCTTCATCTCCAGCCTTTTACCTTTCCCACTCACCTGGCTTCACCTATCTACTTCTAGCTATCCTCTTTCCTCTCCCCTCACCTGGCATCTTCCCCCTTCCTTTCCAGTACTGAAGAAGGGTCTCAGACCGAAATGTTGACTGTTCATTCATTTCCATAAATGCTGCCTGACCTGCTGAGTTCCTCCGACATTTTGTGTGTGACGCCCACATCTCAATAACCCTAACTTTACGTGTTTGGAATGTGGGAGGAAACTGAAGAGAAAACCCACGTGGTCAAGGCAAGAGCATACAAATACTTTACAGACTCCTTATGGGTAATTAAACCTCGATCTTACAACTGCTGCTGTAATAGTGTTGCTCTAACCATTATGCTGCTACCGCATAATCATTTCAATCCACAGAATCATATCAATGGCTGCTTGGCTTTCAGCAGTGGATGGGAATCTCTCCCTAATCTTTCCTTAGACTGCATCAAAAACACGATGCAAATACCTTTCTTAGATATCTCTTAAAGGTGTCGTTTTGACATTGGTGCAGAAGAATTTTGGAGCTTATGATCTTAAGAAACTGAATTGAAAAGCACATATGGTTCTGAAGCATGACTGTGCCAGCACTTTGGAGTCATGTTTCTGATCTGAAAATACTTAAGTTATCAGCACCAATAATAGAAGGCCCAAGTATTGGGAAGCAATAATTATTAGCAGTAGTTATGTTTCTGATCTGTGAATACTTAAATTATCAGCACCAGCAGAAGTGTATAAGATGATGAGAGGCATTAATCATGTGGATAGCCAGAGGCTTTTATCCCAGGGCTGAAATGGCTAACATGAGGGGGCAAACACGAGGAATTCTGCAGATGCTGGAAATTCAAGCAACACACATCAAAGTTGCTGGTGAACGCAGCAGGCCAGGCAGCATCTCTAGGAAGAGGTACCTCTTCCTAGAGATGCTGCCTGGCTTGCTGCGTTCACCAGCAACTTCAATGTGTGTAACATGAGGGGGTGTAGTTTTAAGGTGCTTGGAAATAGATACCAAGGGGTGTCAGGAGTAAGTTTTTCACACAGTGAATGCATGGAACCCACTGCCAGTGATGGTGGTAGATGTGGAAACAATAGGGTCTTTTAAGAGCCTCTTAGATAGATACATGCAGCTTAGAAAAATAGAATGCACTAGGGAAATTATAGACAGTCTCTGGAGTAGGTCACATGGTCGACACAACATTGTGGATCAAAGGGCCTGTAATGTGCTGCAAATTTCTATGTTCTATGTTCAATAACAGAAAGCCCACAAATTGGGAAGAAATAGAAGTGATTGGGCAAGGGGTGATGACATCTTTGTGAGAGGTAACAATAGGAGTCTCCATAGCAGTAGGGATGAGAGTCCTCAGGGGATCCTGCCCTTTTCTGAGTGTGGACTAGTAGTAGCCGGCATCCTAACAGTTCAATTAAAATAATTCTTCTAAACAATTGTGCAACACACACAAAAGACTGAAGGAACTCGGCCGATCAGGCAGCATGTACAGAAATGAATAAATGTTTCAGGCCAAGACCCTTTTTCAGGACTGGAAAGGAAGGGGGAAGATGCCAGAGTAAAAAGTGGGGGGAGGGGAAAGAGGACTAGCCAGAAGGTGATAGGTGAAGCCAGGTGGGTGAGAAAGCTGAGGGGCTGGAGAGGAAGGAACCTGATAGGAGATGGGATTGGGTGATGGAAGAAAAGGAAGAAAGATGGGGCACCTGAAGGGGAAGTGTTAGGTGGGTGAGAAGAGGTAAGAGACCAGAGTGAGGAACAGATGGAGAGAGAAGGGAGAGGGAATTTAAAAAATTACCGGTAGGAGAAATCAATGTTCATGTCATAAGATTGGAGGCTACCTAGAGAGAGTATGAGATGTTGCTCCTACACCCTTAGAGTGGCCTCGTCATGGCAAAAGAGGAGGCCATGTACCAACATGTTGGAACAGTAATGGGAATAGGAATTAAAATGGTTAGCCACTAAGAAATTCCGGTTTTGGCAGATGAAGTGGCGATGCTCAACAAAGCTCATTTTACAGTGGGTCTAAGCAAAGAAAAGCAATTGGGAGCACCCCAGCAGATCATCAGGTGAAATGTTGCCTCACTCCAAAGGACTGCTTGAAGTCCTGAGTGGAGGTGAAGGAGGAGTTGAATGTGCAGGCGTAACACTTTGGCTCCTTGTAGGGATAATGCCATGAGGGACATTAGATCATAAGATATAGGAGCAGAATTAGGCCATCTGGCCCATCGAGTCTACTCTGCAGAGGAGGGGAGGGATGAATGGTCAAGTGACCCCTGCGGAACGTGCCAAGTCTTGAGGGTGTAAAGATGTGTCTGGTTGTAGATGGCCACCAATGGGGATGGCAGAAGTTGTGGGGAATGATGTGCTGGAGGTGGAGGCTCATGGGGTGGTAATTAAGGTCAAGAGGAAAAGTGGCGGGAAAACTGGGTGAGCACTGATGACTGGGAAATAGAGGAGATGCGGGTGAGGGTAGCTTAAATGGATGAAGAAGGAAAACTCCATTCTTTAAAGAAAGAGGACATCTCTGATGTCCCGGAAAGAAAAATCCCAGGTGCGGTGAAGATGAAGGAACCGAGAAAGGGAATAGCATTTTTACAGGAGACAGGGTAGGAAGAGGTATAATCAAGATAACCCTGGAAATCAGTAGGGAAAGGATTTCCTTTCCTCCATCATTGATCCTGCTCTCATCTGCATTTCTCCCATTTCCCAGTCATCCACACTCACTCCATCTTTCTGCCACTAAACCTCCCCAACACTCTCCGCTTTCCAAAAGGATCTTTCTCTCTGTGATTCCCCTGTTCATTCATCCCTGCTGACTAATCTGCTTCCCGGCGTTTATCCCTGCAAGTGGCATTAGTGCTACACCTGCCCGTTCTCCTCCTCCCCTCACCTCCTTTCATGGCCTCAGTCAGTCCTTCCAGATGTGGTAACTCTTCACCTACCAAACTGCTGGTATCGTCTAATGTATCCAGTGCTCCCGGTGTGGCCTTCTCTATGGTGAGTCCCGATGTAAATTGGAGGACCACTTTATCGAGCACCTCCGCTCCATCTGCCAAAACTGGTATGCCCCTCCTTCCATACATAGATGCTGCCTGACCTGCTAAGTTCCTTTAGCATCTTGTGTGGGTCTATTTCCAGTATCTACAGAATCTCCTGTGTTTTCTGTATTTCATGACTGCATGCTGACATTCAAAATATTGTGCTGATTGAATACACAATGGACAATTTAAAGATTCATTTATCTGTGGGTAACTGATGTTCAGGGCAGATGTAGGATGAAAAACAAAAGAACTTTTGAATTATTGCATTACCCATGGCCCCTGAACATCAGTTACACATAGGTTAATGAATCTTTTGGAAGGCTCCTGAAGTAAAACAGTCAAAATCACTCATCTGCTGTACTCTTTTTATGTGCAGTCATCTTACAATCATGACCCACTGTCCTTAGTCTCCAAGAGTCTAGTACTGCTGAATAATGAAACACAAAGAATGTGTGGTGAAACGATGTGTATATACATTATACATGAGCAGGCCAGAGGCAGAGAGAGGGAAAGTGAGAGAGAGAGAGAGAGAGAGAGAGGGTGGGGGACCGAGAGAGAGAGAGAGAGAGAGAGAGAGAGAGAGAGAGAGAGAGACACAGAGGGAAAGAGGGGGGTAAGAGAGAGAGAGTGCTTAGTAGGTTTTTTTGTTATCACAATTTTTTTTCAATCTTTAAGATAATGTCTTTTTTGAGACATTGTAAGTGTTGTTACTTCAATGTACTCGTGCTATTTCTTTTGTATAATATAACAATAAAAAGATTTGAAAAGAAAAGAAGAGAGAGAGAGCGACAGTGGGAAAACAGGAGAAGCAGAGAGTGAGAGAGAGAGGGAATGAGAGAGAGGGAAAGCAAGAGAGAGAGAAAGCGAGAGAGAGAGAGAGAGGGAAAGTGAGAGAGAGGGAGGGAAAGAGTGAGTGAGCAAGAGAGAGAGTGAGAATGAGTGTGAGAGTGAGAGGGAGAGAGAGAGGAAGCGAGAGAGAGAGGCAGGGAAAGTGAGAGACGGGGGGGAAGTGAGAGAGAGAGAGTAATAGAGAGTAGGAAAGCGAGAGAGAGAAAGAGGGAAAGAAAGAGAACGAAAGAGTGAGAGAGAAAGAGAGAGGGGAAGTAAAAGAGAGAGAGGGAAAGTGAGAGAAAGAGAGGAAGTGAGAGAGTGCGAGAGTGAGAAAGAGAGGGAAAGTGAGAGAGAGAGGGTGAGAGCGAGTGCGCGTGTGAGAGTGAGAGTGAGAGTGAGAGTGAGAGTGAGGGGGGGAGGGATAGACCTCAGTCTCTCTGATTAAGATGGTCTTAGAAGCTTATCCTCAGCATCTTAAATCCATCTAGCTTTCTTTATAATATCTCAAAAGGATTTCTCAAACTCCATATGATATCCCTAAAATAGAAACCATAGGTCAGAGAATCTGGATTAACAGTTAGATCGCTCCATAGTTATTTTTTCTCAGCAGCTGGTCCAGATTGTCAGCATTGGCAGACACCATAAGATTTGGAAGCACCGATGCTAAATGTGAAAGCAAAGGTCAGTAAGCCAGCCAATGCCATATTCATGGGCTCTTCACAGCAATCCCAGCAGACACTGGGATCAATAGTTAAGCCAATTATGATCTTGACCTTTTTCAAAACCATTGCCAGGAGTATTTGACTTTGAAAGCTGGTCTAGAGTATTTGACTGAATCCTCCGCAATTGCGCTATTAATGAGAAGTGAAGTGATAAAGGAAAGAAACATACAGTGACAGGAAAAAGTTTGAAAAAGCTGTTTAGCCATCTACCCTACCCCTCAGTTCAGCACGTCCCCGAAACTAGCCCCCCCCCGCCCCATGGATTCTGTCTATACTTCTTGGTCTCTCAGTAAAGTAGTCAACATAATCAAAGACCCATCCACCCCCCTCTTCTCTCTTCTCCCCTCTCCCATCGAGCAGAAGATACAAAAGCCTGAAATCACACATCTGAATAGGGTTCAAAGAGAGCTTCAGTCCTACTGCTATAATGCTATTGTATAGTTTCTTATACGATAAATTGTACTCTTGATCTCAAAAATTACCTCGTTACCTGCGCTGCACTCTCTTTCTGTTGGTGTAATACTGCATTCTGTTATTTTTTTTTGCCATGTTCTACCTTAATGCACTGTGTTAATAAAACCATTATATGTAGGTGCAGAATTAGGCCTTTGGCCCATCAAGTCTGCTCTGCTATTTCGTCATATTTCGAGCCCAATCTCCCCATAACCCTTCATGCCCTGACCAAAAAAGATCTATCAACCTCTGCCTTAAATATACCAAATGACTTGGCCTCCACAGCCGCCTGTGGCAATGAAATCCACAGGTTCACTTCCCTCTAGCTAAAGAAATTCCTCTTCATCTCCCTTCTAAGTAGACGTCCCTCTATTCTGAGGCTGTGATCTCTGGTCATAGACTACACCACCAAAGAAAGCATAGGAAACATCCGCTCCACATCCACTCATTCAAGGCCTTTCAACATTCCCCCCTTCATTCTTCAGAATTCTTGCGAATAAAGTCCCAGAGCCAAACGCTCCTCATATGATAAGCTTTTCAATTCCAGAATCATTTCCGTGAACGTCCATTGAACCCTCTCCAATGTCAGCACGTCAAATAAGAGGCCCAAAACTGCTTACAATACTCCAAGTGAGAGCTGAGCTGCATTCTCTCAGAAGGTCTGAATGTGGATATTTTTTTCTAGTTGACATAATAAAGACACATCACTATAAACCTTGGGGTAAGGTGACACTGGGGATAACAAGGGAGGTGGTAAATGCTGAGACAGATAAGCCTGAGCTAACTCTGTCCTGTCTCAGGTTTCTTTCCCTGCTCCTCCTAAACAAGTGGCTATGGAAGCCAAGTCATTAGGTGTTTTTAAGATAGAGTTTGATAGATTATTGATTGATCAGGGCATGAAGAGATATGGGGCTGGAGACTGGGGGTAAGATGGAAAAATGGATCAGACATGATGAAATAGCGGAGTAGACTTGATGAACCAAATGGGCCTAATTCTGCTCCTAATTCTGATCTTATGGTCTAAATGGTCTAATCATGAAAATTTCATTGAATCAGGCAGCAGAGAAATGCTTCATTCAGCAATTCATTTTTGAAAATTGCATCTTCAAATATACTTCCAAGTCCCTTTTGAATGTTACGGTTGAATGTATTTATTTATTGAGATACAGAGTGGAATAGGCCCTTCCAGCTCTTTGATCCACACAGCCCAGCAATCCCCTGATTTAATCCTAGCTGAATCACGGGACAATTTGCAATGACTAACTAACCTACCAACTCGTTCGTCTTTGGATTTTGGGAGGAAACTGGAGTACCTGGAGGAAAGCAACATGCTTCTGGAGAGAACGTACAAACTCCTTACAGACAGCGGTGGGAATTAAATCTAGCTCAATGGTACTGTAAATCGTTAAGCTACCCACTGCACCATCGTGCCAACCCAAAATTTGTTTACAACTTCCAATCTGACAGAGTGGTCCAAATCATAATAACTTGTTCCACGGGCTCTTTTTCTGTTCTTAAATTTGCTTAGAAGCTGTTTGTGGAAGTTTTGGAAAGAAAATTGTGTAGGATATTTAGCGCCAGGGCACTGGAGCATGGCAAATGCAATTTACACATTTCAGAATCAGAATCAGGTTTAATTATCACCGGCATATGTCGTAAAATTAGTTGTCTTTGCGGCAGCATGTAATAATAGAAAAAAAATGTGAATTACAGTATATATAATAGTTATATTAAATAAGTAGTGCAAAAATAAAAATTGAAAAGTAGTGAGGTAATGTTCAAGGGTTCAATGTCCATTCAGAAATCAGATGGCAGAGGGGAAGGAGCTGTTCCTGAGTCATTGCGGGTGTGCCTCCAAGCTTCTGTACCCACTTCCTAATGGTAGTAATGAGAACAAGGCATGTCCTCGGTGATGGGAATCCTTAATGATGGATGCCGCCTTTTTAAGTCATCGCTCCTTGAAGATGTCCAGGACACCGGGGAGGCTAGTGCCCATGACGGAGCTGACTAAGTTTACAACTTTCTGCAGCTTACTTTGATCCTATGCAGTCACCCGCCACCACCCCCCCCCCCATACCAGATGGTGATGCAGCCAGTTAGTGTATTCCATATTATTCAAAGATTCAAGATTCAATGATTCAATGTACATTTATTATCAAAGAATATATTAATTATCCAACCTTGAGATTTGTTTGCTCACAGGTAGCCACAAAGCAAGAAACTTGAAAAAATCCAATATAAATAAAGACCAACACCCGACGTACAAGAGAAAGTGAAAAAAACAGAATTCGTGCAAGCAATTGAAGTGAGCAACAACACTGTGAACTTAAACAACAGGAATTCTGCAGATGCTGGAAATTCAAGCAACATATATCAAAGTTGCTGGTGAACGCAGCAGGCCAAGCAGCATCTATAGGAAGAGGCGCAGTCGACGTTTCAGGCCGAGACCCTTCGTCAGGACACTGTGAACTGATCTGAATCTTCAGATCATCCCAGAGTAGGCCCAAAGCCTCACTTATCAGTTCACCATATCAGCGGGCACGAAGCACAGCAGTCAGAGCTGTTTTCATGGCCTCAGTGCCATGGAGAGACGAGTGGCCACTGCGGACACTGAGTGAAATTAGCTCTCACCTCAGATGCCGACACCCTGTCTTTTCAGTCTATCTGAGCTGGCGTTTAAATTGACCCAGCGATGGAACTGCGAAAGGCTCCAGCACTCTGGAGAGAGGAGAAAACATCCTGGAGATCGAGCACAGTTGGCTCTCACCTCTGATCTGGGCTGGCGTTCAAACTGTCTAAACAACAGATCATACCCTACGCTAGGACTCAGTCACTGCGAAGAGCTTGGCGCCTAGAATTAACTGCCCAGTGACTCGTTTCAGACCCACATTTCACCGCTCAGCAAATCAGCACAGCACCCAGAATCAGAATCAGGCTTATTGTCACTGGCATGCGATGTGAAATTTGTTAACTTAGCAGCAGCAGTTCAATGCAATATATAATCTAGCAGAGAGAGAAAAAAATAATAATAAATAAAATAAAACATAATAATAAATAAACAAGTAAATCAATTACGTATATTGAATAGATTTTTTTAAATGTGCGAGAACAGAAATACTGCATATTTAAAAAAAGTGAGATAGTGTCATTTTCAATTTCAAAGTCCATTCAGAAATCGGATGGCAGAGGGGAAGAAGCTGTTCCTGAATTGCTGAGTGTGTATCTTCAGGCTTCTGTACCTCCTACCTGATGATAACAGTGAGAAAAGCGCATGCCCTAGGTCCTTAATAATGGACACTGCCTTTCTGAGGCACCGCTTCCTAAAGATATTCTGGGTACGTTGTAGGCTCATGCCCAAGATGGAGCTGACTAGATTCACAACCTTCTGCAGCTTCTTTCGG